>NC_133774.1:99524131-99701441 GCF_003597395.2 Chelonoidis abingdonii | reverse complement strand
GGGGTAGTGGTGGTGGACCCCCCTAGAACTGCATGCAGCTCAGCGTAGAAGCGGCATGTTTTCGGCCCTGGCTCAGACCTTTCATTTGCTTCTTTGGTTTTCTAGTAGGCTTGTCTCACCTCCTTAACTTTCACACAGCACTGTACTGAGTCCCTGGTGTGGCCTCTCTGCCTTGGAAATTTTTTCAAATGTTTTTTCATTTCGTCTTTTGGAACGTAGTTCTATTAGCACAGAATCCTCTCCCCATACAGCGATCAGATCCAGTACCTCCCATGCAGTCCATGCAGGAGCTCTTTTTCGATTCTCAGGAGACTGTATTGTTACCTGTGCTGATGAGCTCTGCGTGGTCACCTGTGCTGCTGAGCTCTCCACGCTGGCCAAACAGGAAATGAAATTCAAAAGTTCGCAGGGCTTTTCCTGTCTACCTGGCCAGTGCATCTGAGTTCAGATGGCTTTCCAGAGCAGTCCCGATGGTGCACTGTGGGATACCACCCGGAGGCCAATACCGTCGAATTGGGGCCACACTAACCCTAATCCGACATGGCAATACCAATTTCAGCGCTACTCCCCTCGTCAGGGAGGAGTACAGAAATTGGTTTTAAGAGCCCTTTATATCGATATAAAGGGCTTCTTTATGTGGATGGATGCAGGGTTAAATCGGTTTAACACTGCTAAATTCAGTATAAACATGTAATGTAGACGAGGCCTTAGTCTATAAGGTGCCACAGGACTCTGCTGCTTTTACAGATCCAGACTAACACGGCTACCCCTCTGATTCCTGAGTGATGTAAATCACTCCACAAAGGGACTTAGCATGCTGCCCCACAGTGGTCCCAGTGCTTACCAGCTCACTTCATGAAGACCAGAAATGGGTCTCAAACTCAGGTCTGTCATATAGCACAGCTGAGCATTACCATTAAGTGATCGGTTAGTTCACACTGGCAGATTTTTTAATATATTTATTTAGGTATTTATTTATCTCTGCCATTTTTTTTCACAGGATACAGGGGTAAGGAAACAGCTTTTTGACTGAGAAACTCTTTGGATTTGTGCCACAGTAATACATTGTTAATTTTCAATATAAAACCACAGATCAGAGGCTCCAGAATGCTCGGCTGCTCTGACAATGCACAGCAGCTATAAACCTGACTTTACAGCTGCTGTGTGTCACCAGAGCAGTGCAAAAGAGAGCAGAGGATATTGCTGAATCTGGTCCCACAACCTTAGCCTGGGACTGACTCCCACTGTTACCCTAAGTCTTTGCTGATTTAACTCCATTGATTTCAAGGTATCCAGTTTGATACCTGGCATAAAACTGGAGTACTACAGGGGTGAATCAAGCCCAGCATTTCAGAAGTGACAAATGTATAATGTTTTACATTTCTGTGTACATTTCTGAATTTCTGTGTTGCATGCTTGATTTCACAGGCAATGTGAAAAAATTCAAACAGCCCTGCTGGCTAAGCTGACCTTGTATACAACCATCTGTTAATACCATACATGTTCTCTGCCACACCTACCAGATCATGCCTTGGTTAAAGATCAGTCCCAGCACATTTCCACTTATATCAAACTCTGAATAGGAAGGCTGAAAGAAAAGGCACAAATGTTTCCATTAGGCTTGCAGATAATGTTTAAACTGACACAGAGCTGTAGATTAAAACTGTCATCCTCAACAGCAACAACATACTGGCAATGTCTTCTCAAGACCCTTCTGTTGCATATTAACAATGAGTCATGAATCAAATGAATATGACTCAAGATCAATGTGTTGCCTTTATTACAGCTTGCAATGTTTCATTATAAATCTTACTGAGCTCTTTGAAGAGGTTAAGGTACTACTGGAAAGTACAAAGAGTTCCATTCTTATTGGATATGCTTTGAACTTTTAACACAATGATTCATAGATTCTAAGTCCAGAAGGAACAATTAAGATCATCTAGTCTGACCTCATGTACAACATAAGCCATAGGATTTCCCTGAATTGATTCCCGTTTAAATTAGAGGATAACTCTTTAGAAAAAAACATTCTATCCTGATTTAAAATTGTCTAGCAATGGGGAACCCACCACAACTCTTGGTAAATTGTTCCAGTTAACATTTGCTAATTATCTTAAATGTGTACCTTATTTCTAGCCTGAATTTGTCTAGCTTTAGCTTCTAGCCATTGATCTTCTTATCTGTCTGACTGTTAGACTGAAGAGTCCTCTAGAATCAGCTTTTCCCCCCATGTAAGCAATTAGACTGTGATCAAGTCACCGTTAATCTTCTCTTTGATAAGCTAAAGAGATTGCACTCCTTAAGCCTATTGCTAGAGGACATGTTTTCCAATCCTTTCATCGTTCTCATGGCTCTTCTCTAAACTCTTTCCAATTTATCAACAACCTTTTTGAATTGTGTACTCTAGAACTGGACATAGCATTGCAGTAATGGTCACCTTCGGGCACTTATCTAGGTATAAGTGTGTATGTATGTATTAGAGCTAGTCAGAAAATGTTGGGGGAGGGGCACAACTAGGTGAAGGCTGGAAAAGGTTGCACAGACACCCTTAGGAAACACTATAACCTGTGTACTTGACTTTGCAACCTTAATGTTCTCTTAACATAGCTTTTTATATGAAATATACATGTCTATATATAGTGCTGTGATATACATGTTGTTTATATAGTCATTGCTCTAAAGTAAAAGAATACTGCCGGCCAATACAAATTCTTACTATTTTATGGATAAGTAAAGTGAATTTTAGTTTACTTCAGACAGTATCAACAAAACTATCAGTTTACTACTGATGATGATGGAAAAGGCAGAATGAACACAGCTCGATTTTTTTTTTAAATTAAATTGTGTCAGCGGGGTTGGCAGTGGAAAAATCAGGGGCAGATTCACCAGTAAATTCTGGCTGCTTTGTGTGCTCCAACAGCATCTGTAAACCTGGTTTAATTAGCTTGGATTTTGGCTGCTTTACATCACTAGGGCTGCACAAGGTATCTAGATTGCACTGGTGAATATGGGCCCTTAACTTTTGACTTGTAAACTGAGAAAATCTCTTAAATGTGACCTTGAATTATCCATAGCTCATTTAGCGTCATCAACCAGTAAATGTATTAGTGGCACTTAGTGAGTAATAATCAATAACAAAAATAAGGAATCCACTTACTCCCAAGGAAATGTTCCATAACTTTCATTAACATTTTATCAGAGCATCCCATTTGCTGGCTGCCCCAGGATCACTGACAATGCATATTCCCAGGCAAGCAATCAAAAGTGTGTGACTATCCTGTCAAAGTGTAGCTGTGCATGGCAGGTCTGCTCAAGTGTAAAAGGGATGAGACATAGTATTGCTCTTTTAGTCCACACACTTAATTAGAGCTCTTGTCAGTCCAACCTATGCTTTATTAATTTATTTGTTATTCTTTTAACATACAAGAAGGTAGCTAAAAGCAATGGTGAAGCAAAAAATTAGGCAGTGGTATGAAAGACTAACTGGAGCAATTGAATGCTAAATGGCTGACTAGAACTCTGGATTCAAGCATAAAAACTAGAAACTAAGCCAGCCAGTTTAATACTTTATATCCAGTAAAGCCATGTCGGTACTATTCTGAGGGCTAAATGACATCTTTTATGAGTCAGGGAAAGAGGGAGGAGGACCATGGCCAAAGTAGCTGGGTCAGGAGACATGATCTCTTGGTAGGATGCAACGGCTCCAGGGCATTGGGTGGAGCACTATGAGCAACAGGACTTGCTTCAAGTCGAGGGCCCATTGAGCAATGTACTTAAGCACACACTATTTTTAAGTGTGAGTAGCCCATTAACTTTAGTAAGATTATTCCCATGCTTAAAGTCATAGTTTGGCCTAAGCCTATATCACCTCATTGTCACTTGTTCTTAAACAGTACCTGTAACATCTTTCCCAGGAATCCGGGACAGCATTCTATTTTGCAGTAATGATGATGATTTAACAAGTGACATTTCTTACTGTTTGCATTTGGCCAGGCTTTAGAAACCACCAGGAAGCAAATTGGCATTTTTTGATCTTTTTTTCTAAAGCCAACAATGACATTAGCATTTCCTGCAGAGAGTAATAAAGGTGTTTCTGCCACTCTGGTTTAGGGACTGTGATTATCATCCATGCAGCAAGATTTACAGTACATCTGCTCCCATGGCCTTAGGAAAAAGCAATATGAAGATGATACTCAGCTCTATATCTCCTCCACATCAGATTCTGGCACCTCCCACCTTTTCCAGGGCTTCAGCAAGATAAGCACCTAGGTGAAGAGCAGTTGGCTGCTCTTAACACTGGGCAAATCAGAGGAGCAGTTTGTAGGAAGAGGGAAACAGGCCAAGCCTATAACATCACTCTAAATGGACGACATCTGCTCTCCAATTATAGAGTGGCATGAAGGCATGGAGTCATTCTGGACTTTTCACTGCTCCTGGATCCCGTAATAGCCATAGTACCCAAAAACACCTGTTGCTACCATTAGCCGGTGAGAAGGCTGTGCCCCTTTCTGTGCAATGTGAGATTGGCCACAACGACTCATGCGTTTCTCACCTCCAGGCTCAACTAGCACAATAGCTGTGGTAAATCTGAAGACTGATGAAACTCCGGTTGGTCCAACATGCAGCAGCCCATCTACTAAGTAGTACAGAACAATGAGAGCACATCATTCCAGAGCTTCACATGACGCACTAACTCCCTGTCCAACACTGAGTTTCATTTATGTGCCTGGCTTTGACATTACAGAGGCTGTGCCTTGGTTATCTCAGGAACTGCCTTTCTCTTGAGACCAACCACAACAGCTCCATTTATCTGGGGGGTGCTGGTGTTAACAGTGTTAAGGCTGAAACTTGCCATAGCAGAGTGCTTTCTTAGGGGCAGGCTCGTAGCTATGGAACTTCCACCAGAAACTAGAATGGCAAGCATCTTGCACTAGCTGTCCTTGAGTAATAGTCCGACTGAATAGCTCAGTGTCATTTTTTTTCCTGAAGATAGCTCTTAATATAATTAATAATATATCCACACATACTTTCATGGCATTATATGAGGAGAGAGGGATGGATGAGGAATGAAAAGATATTAGTTTTACACACTGCATTCTATTTATTGTGTTAGTGTTAAATATTACCAGGATGGGTGCATTAGAAATACCAAGAAATTAACTGTGTAAGGGAACTCTGTTTACACTTAACACTTTTCTACACTATGAGCCCTGTGCCGGTACTGTATAGCTATACCTGTATACTATAACAGCAAAAGCACTCCTAGTGTTGGCACAGCTGATATCAGCAAAACTATGTTTTACCAGTGTTCCCGCTCCCTGAACAAAGCAAGCTATATTGGTAAAAGCACAGTTTTGCTGATATAACTGTATCTATACTATGGGCTTTTGCAAGCATATCTAGTCAGACAGGGATCATAGCCCCAACAAACATAGCTGTGCCAGAAGAAGTCTTTAGTGTAGACACAGACTTAAGTTTACATCAAGTTCAACTCTGAATGCTTTCTATTGTGGAATACAACAAGGAGTCTTGTGGTACCTTAAAGACTAACCGATATATTTGGGCATAAGCTTTTGTGCATTAAAAACTTCACTTCTTCAGAAACAAGGAAAGAACTGGCCTTAGAAAACATCCTACAGACTAAGGATGAAATCTTTGCTTCATGGAAGTCCATAGGATTTTGCCAAAGGCTTAAATGAAACCACAGGCTTTCATTCTAGATATTCCAAATGCACCTGTCACCAAACAAATTGAGTCACTAATCTAATCAGGTGAATGTTATGTGATCATGATTAATCTTAATTAAAACAGTGTTCCAACTAAAACAATTTCTAAGGTATCTAAAACCAACCCTTCGATGCTTTTCCCCCATCCCACTGGCTGACTTAGTCATATTAGAAACTATTTAAAGCCTGATTTACAGCTCATAGAAGCCTTTCCAGTGACTTCAGTAGGATATGGATTAGATCCTTTAAAATAGAAATGTGTATAAACAAAGCAAAGTAGCAAGAGAGGAGAAAAGATAATATTTAATGTTGTTCAGGAATTTTGAAGCTGATGGGCCTTGTCTTCTCTAAACTTGGGATGCTCAAGATGAAAATACAAACTACTACCAACATGTCAAGTGATAATCTGACAATGGAATTAAGAGAGAGAGAGATACTTACAAATCCATACTCCAAGTCCCAGCACCAGCAGTAATTGAAAAACCTGACAAAGACGGCTCTCAGGAAATCCCCAATTATAATTGTGATGTATGTTGTCATAGTGTCAGAGATCGTCAGTCGCACAAATTCCTGTTGACGCAATGTTTTATTTTAAGAGAACGTTTAGACTAGTAATAAATAAATAATACTGGGAGACATCCCCAGATGTGCCCAGCACATTTTAAAAGAAAGGGGAAATTTCTGCCCTTTTACTACCCCTTCTGATCCCTGGGACTTCCAGGGCCAAATTGGCCCCCAGGATGTTAGAACAGTCCGAGAACTGCTGTAACATGGTGAATAACAGCTTGCTAAGTGACCATTACCAACTAGCCTGCCAGAGTGTAATCCAATCCCCACCATGGAAAATCCCCTATTCTGGAAGGCAGAAGGGTTGCAACAGTCGAATTCTTCTGTAAATGATATCCTAAACCCTCTTTTCACCCCTGACACTAAGTGTTCAAACATGTAGGGTGGACCATCCTCTCTTCCTTCCCCCCAGTTCCCACAGGAGTTGGAGAGGGAGGAAGATGGTAAAATACCAACATAAACATTTCTCCCTGCCCACATCCCTCTGGGAGGCCCCAGGAGATACTTCACCACTTGTCAGGCCTCACCCCAGATCTACTCTTCCCTCAATTTTTGGTCCTATTATTGTGGTTTCCAGAAAGTCTGTCACTGTCGCTGATGGGTCTCAAATGCTGCTGAATTAAAACCTTTGTTCCTCTGAGGCACACAACAGATTGAGTTTCACAGCTTGTAATTCTACACCAGTGCAGCCAGCAGAGAACCTGCTAAACTGTTACTATTTTCCAGGCTATCTGCCCCCTACTGGTGACATCTCCAGTGGAATTTTTAAAAGAACTGTAAAATTTCCCAATGAAGATCCTGATTTCCAGATAGGGAAATTGGCAGTGTGACTAGAGTATCAAAAGCTAAGATTCAGTGGAGGATTCTGCCTCCAGAGAGAGGAAAAAGCTGGAAGTTAAGAGAAAGAGGATAAGACTTGGTCAAAAGGAGGAAAACAGGCTGCGGAGAGATGACAGAAGCCACATAGAACATAGCTAGCGAAGATGGATATGTATGTTCAACAAAATCAAACAGAACTGCTAGGTACACCCATCACCTGAAACTGCCCACAGTCTTAAATTGCAACACTTGCACCTGTTCCATAAAATATGGTAAAATAACTTCCTAAATGCAGTGATGGCTAGTCAAGATTTTGTAAGACTTGCCTTGTTGAACTACACATTTTGTACTTTTTGCTACACTCATTTTGCTGTCACAAATTGGTCTTGGATGATCAAAATTCCAATCAAATGATGCTACTCATCTTCCACATGGTAAATCCATCACCTTTCATGAGTGCTAAATATGCTGTACAAGACAGAGAGGAAGACAAGAGAATAGAAAAATAGAGAAGAAAAGAAATGTTTCCAGGCATCAATTCAAGCTATAGTCAATGTGTGAGGGCTAGGGGAACTGTGAGGGCCTAAGAGGATTCAAAAAAGGAATAACTATTTCTCTGCCCATTAGCTAAGGAGTGACATGGGACCCTGTCTTCTCCCAGTCCCCAAGTCTTTTCCTACTTTAGGGAAATGCCAGGTGACAAGAGAAACAAAGAGTGGTGTTGATGTAAAATCTTCTGAGAGATTCACTATTATCCTAAATAAATTGCATTACCTGCCCTACCATTGTTTCCCAACATGGCCCTCTAGGGACATCTGCAGGATCCACCTGTATTGGAGGAGCAGTGGCATTTTCTGGTATCGTACCATTGTAGAGGCTGGCTTCCCATATTGTCATGTTATACTTCACTATCTTCTCTTCTTCCAGCTAGAAAAAGATATCCCAAATGTGTTTTTAATAAACAAGAGATCAACTGTGTGAACTTAACTTAGAGGGTCTCAATCTTTCCCATTCCTAGACCTTCTCAATCCCCTAGAATGTCCCTGCCTTATAAGTGAGAGGGAACAATATGGGCATGGTTGCGTGGTCACTGCTAGAGCTGGTTGTGGGGAGGTTGGGAAAAGTTACCTATCCTGTGAATTTCTTTGAGATTTTGGGGAAAAAAAACAAAACATCCTGAATCACGATGAAAAGTAAACATCTTGGAGAAACAATTGCAAAACAAAAATGAAAAATAATTAGGTTTGCATCAATCAAAATGTTTTGTTTTGATTTTTACCATTTCTTTAAATTGTTTACTATAACTAGCTTAATTTTCTTAACATCAAGTCAATTCAAATGAGAGATTTATGTTCTGAAATTGCCAAAATGAAATATTTCAGAATTTTTGTTCCTTTTTTGTTTTTGAGTTGAACTTGTTTAAACCAACTTTTTCCAATAAGTTTCAGGTTCAACAAATCAGCATTTGTCTGATGAAAAAAAAAAATTTATTGAAAAATTCCTGCCCAGCTGTAGTCACAACCTATTAACACCTGTTTGATCTCCCTGTAGGTCACAGTCTCATCTTGGGAACCCTTGACTTCAGTCATTAGACCTTTGAAAAAACACACACATTCAATGGTGATGGAAGACTTCCTGGTTAGCTTGCCTTGAGATTGATCTCATCCATCAGGGCAATGATGAATGTGTATAGATTGCCCAAGAAGAGAGCAAAGATGCGCCCCAGCTGCCATCTCAGAGCTATTCGAGGGTGGTAATTTTCCAGAGAACTGATTACATCAAATAAAGTTGGACAGAACATTCCCAAGAGAGACATGACCATGTTCACCTGCAAAGAATCACAAAAGAAAAAGTTAGAGACGAGTCCTGGGCTTTTGCTCTTCCCCTGGCATTTCAGCTGGCATTTCACCCAGTACATAAACAAAACTTATTGTGGGAGGTCACATAAGATGTGTTTATGGGGGATAGAGGTGGGGAAAAATCAGCTGTAATCTACTGAAAATGGATAATTGGGGAACTTTTCTTAATCTCTGTTTTTAAAGTTCTTTTTAATCACTAGCACTGAAAGGGATAATAAAACATTAGTTACTTTATTCTAAATGGTACCTATTTTCAGGCCAAATTCTGTTTCAGATCTGAGGGATTTTCCCATTTCCAATAATTTTTCATGTAATATCCACCCCTCTTGCATGTTAAGGCTAATAGACTGCCAAAGGGATCTGGGTTTAAACAAAACAAGGTATTTTTAGAACAATGCACCACTAACTCAGTATCTGGGCCCTTATATGGCCCTTAAATTATCTATAGACTAACAGACGTTTTGGAGCATGAGCTTTTGTAGGTGAATACCCACTTCATCAGATGCATGTAGTGGAAATTTCCAGGGGCAGGTATATATATGCAGGCAAGCTAGAGATAATGAGATTAGTTCAATCAGGGAGGATGAGGCCCTGTT
Source organism: Chelonoidis abingdonii (assembly GCF_003597395.2). Lineage (NCBI taxonomy): Eukaryota > Metazoa > Chordata > Testudines > Testudinidae > Chelonoidis > Chelonoidis abingdonii. The sequence continues at coordinate 99,691,874 of NC_133774.1, read as the reverse complement.
CTAGCAGTTGAGGTGTGAAAACCAAGGGAGAAGAAACTGGTTTTGTAGTTGGCAAGCCATTCACAGTCTTTGTTTAATCCTGAGCTGATGGTGTCAAATTTGCAGATGAACCCAATCTAAAATGGAAAGTTTGAAGTACTCTGCTTAATTATATTCAGATAAATTAAATGTAACCTTAATCTTGCAGATGATGTGGTTCTCACAAGTATAGTATGCCCCAACTGCTATATATATATTTATGGCTTTTCAGTCCAACAAATTCATAATGATTTCCTTCTGGATATCCAAAGGCCATAATATGAATTTCAGACAGATTATATATTTAGGAACTTAGCTTTGAATAACTAATTTTAAGAGCAGAATTGTCTGTCATTTCTATGAGAAAATATTTCTTAATCAATATAGTATAGTTCCAAAAAGTAAGTATTTTACAGTCATGTCAGAAGTCATTGGTGCATCACCAATGTGAAGTGAGACTTCTTGCTTTTGTATTTTATGGTTTCCTTGGTAACAGCAGTAATAGACACTTAAAATCAACGAGTCTTTATTCTTTGTCTCATCAGCAGCTCTTTACATGGTGGTTTAACTTGTTCTTTGGGGCACTTAAATTCAAACTTGAAGTATTTTTGCAGAAAACATATAAGAAATGCTGATTTAGGAAGTAACTATGAATAATATTTGGTTCATACTTAATCCTTTTTCTGTTCACGAACTAATTCTGATTTCTTCACATATTTCATTATTGGTAAGAAGTCACTGAACAGTTCATGTGACTAAATTTTAAGTCTATAAATTGTCCACACATTTTCACTTCAGCTATTTTGTATGTGCTAACAGTTATTAGAGATGTGTGACTGATGACGTAAATCACTTGGTATGATTTCTGCTTCCTCATTGGATGGCTGAAACATAGCAAGATACAGTCTTTGATTTCTCTCACTCACAGTCTCCTTCTGGCCTGGCCAGGATCCACCACAGAGATCAAATCAGTTGTTTTTTTTGTTTCCTAAACTGAGTCTGAGATTAATAGTTCCCCTGTACCGTCTATCCTGAGTTCTTATACCGGCAATATTCTGCTGCTTCACCCATCGCCCATGAAAGCAGCAGAATATTGCCTGTATAAGAACTTGGGATAGATGGTACAGGGGAACTATTAACCTCTTCTGTGCCCACTCTTGCCAAAACTTAAACAGAATGTAATACATTTACAACATCCTAATAACAAAGGATAGGAAGCTGAGATTACACTTCTGTTTGCACATGTAATGTGACACCAGAAAGGGACTACCAGGCAAGAAAAATTACCCTCTTGCATTTGCAACTACAGAGCACTGGTGTCTCATAGAGTTTCATCAGTGGAAACAGTGTAAGAAATAAATGGCATTTCAATTTGATGCTTTTCTGTTTTGGGATTTTAATTACTGGATTTTCATATTTATAGACCACCAGTAGCATATTCTGTATGGGGCTTGTAGCACCATGCAATCTCTCTCAATGGCTGGAGGTTTTATGATGATAGACATTCAAAGCTGTTTCCTATAAATATAGAAAGATGTTTAATTATCACTATTTAAACAACTAATTCTAACATAAAGAAATCACACTTACTTTTTGTTTGTTCAGTTTTAACAAGTATGCAGCTGCCATCCCTTGCAGCTTCTGGCTTTATAATTGAAGAAGGTGGAATCTGTTTACCACTGTGTACTATTAATTTAACGGATGATTGTTCTTAGGTGCCTACCTATTTGGTATACCTAAATTTGATAGAAATCCTGAACATTGGTTCCTATTGTTTTGCATTATTGTGAGGTGTCCTTACTTTTTATTGGTGATGTTGCTGTTGAACAAAACAGGCATGTTGATAACAATAGACTATCCAAGAGAATTTCAGAAGTGCTTAAGAAACTTTACACTTCTCTGAGTCAGTACGGAATCGATGAACTAATCTCTATAGATAGAGAAATACATGCAAACACAGGTGATAGGTAGATTGGAATTACTATATTGGATCAGATTGGTGGCCAGTCTTGTCCAGCAACCTGTCTCTGATAGTGTCTAGCACCTGATGCGCCAAAGGAGGTGTAAGCAGCTCCCCAATAGGCAGTTACAGAATAATCCGGCACCCAACAGAGTCTCATCATAACCACTAATAATCTGAGGTTGATCTAAACCCTGAAGTATGAGGATTTATATCCCTTCCAAAATTCTTCCCTCTTTTTAGTATTTATTATCATAACCGTGTGCTCTTGTTAATCACATAGATGTCCAATCCCTCTTTTTAAATCATGCTAAATCTGCTAAATCAAAATCTTTGCTAAATCTGACCTCAATGTCATTCTGCGGCAATAAGTTCCCTTTCCAATTGTGTTCTGTGTGAAAAAGTATTTTCTTTTGTCAATTTTGAATTTGCCACTTTTCAGTTCCATTGATTTTTCCCTTGTTTCTCTATTATGAGATGGGGTAAACAAACAGAAGCGTCTGAACTTCCTTCTCTCTACCATCCATTATCTTAAATACTTTTATCATGCCCCCATTTATTAACCTCTTTTCTACAGTAAAATATCCCATTCTTTTCAATCTCTTTGCATGTCAGTGTTTTTCCATGCCCTGTCATTCTGGTTTCCTGTCTCTGAACCTCCTCTTATTCTCCGATATCCTTTTAGCTAATTGCAACCATCAATGAAACACAGCCATTTGTGGGCTGGATGGTGTAAGTCATAAAACAATACACAGAAACACTCTGACTGTTTAAGTCAGAAGGTGAAGAATATGGTGGCCAACTGAAAATGCAAAAAGAGATTTAGGTAGGCAGAATGTAATTGTTCACCAAAAGGTAAAAATTAAAAAAAAAAAAAAAAAAAAAAGCCCTCTCTAGCGTTCTGGAAAATACTAACTTTTTAAAGTAAATTTCTTTTAATTATTTTCACATTTTTTCATTGAAATTCATAATTGCATTGAAAACTTTCTTCAAAAACTCAAATTCAGCTACAGCTAATATATGTTTATGAAGGGTGCAAGGATTCACCCCTGGACATTTGTTCTGCTTCAGAGTCAGATACTGGGCAGATTCTCCCTTATTGTTCACACCAATATTACATCGGGGTAACTGCAGTAGTTTAAGTGGAATTACACTGGCATAACAATAATGTAATGTAGTGGAAAATCAGGTATTCCATTCCTAGAGGTGCATGTGCACGAGTGAATTAACCCTGATACCCACCCCCTCCCATATTCAACTTCTCCATAGCTGCTGGATTTTTGCCAATCATTAAAAATCGGCAAAGAGCAGGAAGTGAACTTCAAAAGTAATGTCTACCCTATGGAGCTGGGATTGTAGGTACACACGGAACAATAATAACCAGATAACCTCTAACTAATATGAAAACTGTAGCTCCAAACACAACCTTTCCCCTAACTGAGAAGTCAACTATTCTAGTTAGCAACCCTTTCTATGGCACTCTGAGGTCTAGCAAGTAACAGCTGCACAAGCAGCTCTGAGTTTCCCACAGCTAAGGGAGGTTATGAATCTTGTAAGTAGTGCTGTGACAGCAGTGAAGTCTAAACACAAGCCCCCAGCATCATAAATCATGCCAGCAATGAATATTGAATTCTGATTGCTTGCCGTTTAAATTATAAGTTTAAGAATAAACAGTTTAGTAAATATAAATCACTCTTTCCATTCTTGCTGAATGCAATAATAATAGCCTTGTCTACTACTGAAGGCAGTAATAAAGCTCTATTTTTCATGTATTTTCAAATATTGTAACAATTTTTTAACAATTAATTAAGAGGAAGATTTACACTTTATAGTAGCAAAACCTTGAGATGTCTAGAATTAAAACTGAACGTTGACATAGCGATACCTTAAATATAAATGCAGTGATCTACTTTATCCCCACTGCTGGTAGCTCTTAAAAAAGTTGGAAGGTATTTTTTTGCAAAAATCCATTGTGTTTGAGCTTGCATGATCTTAAATGTAAAATCTATTTTTTGCTGCTGGAAAGACTTTTAATATAATAAGACCTCCTTCTTTTTCAAGTGTTATTAATTACTCTGTTTTGGCTGAATCAGCATGTCTTCCCACAAGTTCTTTATGCTTTTGTTATATGCCGTTTGTTAAGTAGTTTTATTGCTTAGGTAGTATGGACACCATGCAAGTACATAAGAGAAAGACAAACACATAGAAAGAGAGAATTTATGGATGTGAATTTTCCTCCCATTACCTATTTTCTACCAAATAATAATACTTAGCTTTTATATAGGGCTTTGCATCAGTAGATAGCCAAGGTCTTAATGAAGGAGGTAAGGATTATTATCCCCATTTTACCAATGGCGAAACTGAGGCCCAAAGTGGTAAAGTAACTTGCCCACATCACCCACCAGGCCATTGACAGAACCGGGAGTAGATTCCAAGTCTATGAATTTCAGTCCATGGCACTATCCACTAGGCAACATAGTTCATCACTCCTTAATCACCCCTTGCTCTGAAAATTCTCCCAATGGAGTCAATGAGAGGTTTGCTGTAATAAGGTAGTAAACATTCTTAATAAATCATAGTTTACAGTTCCTTGCTAGGTCAGGGGCTGGTTTGTGAATGTGACCTATGAGTTAAGCCAGACAACATTAAATAGAGTAAATGCTATAGAGCACCAACTGATGCTCTTCCCTTTTTGTGGCAGAACAAGAAGTTTGCCTCAGCTACCTGTAACAAAATCTGTTATTTTAATCTCACACACACCAGTGTAAATCAGGAGTAACAGCAAAGACAGCGGAGTTACACCAATATAGAATCAGTGTAAGCAAGAGGGCAATCCAGCCCAAAGTCTGCTATTTGGTCTGTGCTGTCGGCGAGTGTGCTACATTTGTCAGATCCAGACCTGTGTGTGTGTATGTTTGTGAATGTTACATGTCATGTTTAACCAAAGACTTAATGGAACTTTCCTGTGTCCTTGACTTTACTTTCATTTTGCTTGAAACTGTGATTTATGACTTCTCTCTTTGCTTGTATTTACCTGCAGGAACCAATAACAAAGGCTTAAAACAGAAATGTTAGTGTTAATATTCAACCTCATCCATCTTTCTGGCTAATCCACACAATGCCATTAACAGGCTGTATTAATAAAGTAGGTGAAGCCCTGTCACTTGTTGCTTTGAATGTGTACAAGAAATTAGACAGGTTTAGACATGGAGGAAGAGGAGTTTATAGTCAGGGCTGGAATTGAAGTGAGGGAGCTCAGTGTGAAAAGCTATTTTAAAAAGCAAAACAAAACATGACTCTCTTAATGAATATGGGAAACAGAGAAAAGAAAGGGAAATCCCTTGTTACACATTTACCATCCAAGCGCTAATTAGATTACCAGAAAAAAGCACCATGGACAGCAGAGCAGAGAGCGAGAGAGAGAGAACCGTGGCTTCAAACCACATCTATTTCATAACATGTACTGGGACTAACTTCATTTCTCTCCCACCAGCCATAGTTATCCAGGCCCTCCAGGGCAAACTTCTGGGATCTCCTCACAACAAAATAGATGAGGTAACCACTCCCGGCCAGTGTGCACAGGGCCAGGAAGTTAGCAAGAACTCTCAGGAATCGTGTTAGGTGAATGTTTTCTTCTTTTCGGTTCTCCTGCTCCTCCACAATAGCTTCCTGCACTTATTAGAAACAAAAATGTAACTGTAAGTGAGCAGCATTAAAAGCATCAGGCTCTATATTGTCTGTGCAGCTACTAGATAACAGAGTCTTTTCAAATGAGTTGCGGTGAATCGACTTTACTCCTGGGCATCAGGTTTCTTAAGAAGGTGACGTTTTATCAAAATCTCTGTTGAAGTCATAGGACATTGCTGGATTTGGCTTGCATGGGTTTCATCAGGCTCATTTTCTATGGCTTTGTCCCCATTGCGTTTCATTTTGAGTTTCTCTTACATCTGAACTCACATGCCAAAGCTGTGATTCAAAACAAAGCCAGCACTGACTATGAATTCACAAGGTGCTGTGAGCTGGGAGACCCAGAAGGATAAGTGTATGACCAGTTGTCAGAAATCTTTTTGCTAAGGAACTGGGAAACTTGAAAAATGTGTGTTTTTGGAAACAGCAAGGTTTCATTTTGAAGGTCTGCAATGCAGGGGGACTGAAAAGGGTTTCTATATAGGAACCCAGACTAGACCAAGGCTGGATGATTTCAAATTTTGAAATGAAACATTTGCACAACATTACTCTGTGTAAACAGCAGATGAATTTCCGGGCTCTTGAGTAATTAACCCTACCTCTACCCCTTCCTAGCTTCATCAGCAGAAAGAGCTCACACTGTCACCATGATGTCCTTGTGGAGGGAGAGTTTAGTTATAGTTTCTTACTTTACTGTACATAAATGTATCAGTCGCCCAGTAGGGCAGCTGGATTGCTGCCTTCTAATAGCTCTGTGTGGCTCTGCTTGGGTGGAGCCCTGACCCCACTGAAGTCAATGGCAAAACTCTTGCTGAGCTCAGTGAGGCCAGGAATTCACCCTTTGACTGTTCAGTTCCTGTCCTGTTCATAGAAATGAAGGTAGGATAGTTGCATAATGGGATATCCATCAAGAACTTTACTCTCTCTCTCTCAAGCGATTTTCTTTCTTTTCATGCCAGATCCTGGCTGCCCCCATGTAGGTATAAGAGAATGTGAGGAAAGGACACAGACAGACCTTCACAGCCCTCTAACCCCCATGGAAATCTGCACAAAGAGCCATTGTTGCTTGAGCTTCTTGGGCCTTATTCTCCACCCACAGGACCTGAGTAACTTCCAGTGAAATTACTTGTATCCTTTATGGGAGAGAGAGGCCCTTTATGCGTAAAGTGGGGGGGATTATTAGCACTCTGGACAGTACTCCAGAAAGCATAGGGGATGTGGCTGGCTGAGTAGCATGGAATTAGTGGCACTCTTGTTCCTCTAATTCCTTGACAAATCCCTAGCCTCCTGCACTCTCCACACCAGCAATGGAGAAGAGTGCATGCTGCATCTCCCAAATGAAGTGCATGGTAAAAGCGGCTCCTGAATGTCCTAAGGTGCCTGTCTCAGCACTACAGAGGCAGAATGCCTCCAGCCAATGCGGCTGTTGCACTACGCCTCACACACACATGAGCACATCAGAGATTACTGAAGTCACCAGACAGTCCTAAGTCTAGAGTCTAGTCAGTGAATGTGCTGTATTGCACAGGGAACTGGGCTGTGTTTCCTTGTTCACTTGAAAATAAAACATTTGTTGTTGTGAGAAACACAAAGTGACCTTTTTTTTATCTTACTGAGATGCAGGTGTGGTGTCAAACTTCTGAATCAATTTTTTTTGACATGCAAAATGGGCCCTTGTGGCAATGACATTGCTGTCTAATGGTATCTCTTCAGAGTAGCAAGAGAATGTGACAATGTCAGTGCTGCAAAATGTCACCAGCATTTTTCAAACAAAACATTTTTTAAATAAAAGCACCATAGAAACTGGAAGCCAGGAAAGGTGAAGAGAATAAGAAAAACATGTTTTGCACAGGAATCATTTTGCAAGTACATGGACAGCAATCCCATAAAACACAGCCGTTTCTACTAGTACTGCTTACCTGCAGTCCTAGAAGGAAAGAGCAAGTGAGATACCACAATACCTAGTTCCAGTCTCATCCTGCTTTTACAATGATCTATTTCCACTGACTGACTGACTCTGATGCGAAGGGAGAATCAGGTTCCCTCTCTCTAGTGAGCTATATCTTACCTTAAAGCTTGTTGTGATTGAGGCAAACTTATTATCTGCTGTTTCAGGATTGCCAATCAGGTAATCCCAGCTAGTGAACATTTTCCAGCTGAAATTAAAACTTGTATCATCCCCACCACCTTCCTCGTTTGCATTCCTTGCCATTCTGTAAAGGCCAAAAAGATGTACAAAGAAACCAGGGTTAGAAAGAAGCAGCTGGCTCTGTTAAGTGATTTAGATTGTCAAACATTCCTAATGTCATATAATATCATTTCACGTCATCTCAAATCCAAGAAATACACTCCAAGCCCATGATGATGAAGAAATGATGTATAGAGCATATCCAGTGGAGTCCATTCATTTTCTCACCATATAATTTCTTATTTGTTTTTTCAGTAGCACACTGGAAAAATTCAGTTGGATGAGAAACTCAGCAGGAAACAAGATATCAAGAGAGAGGACTAAGTTATCTTAAATAGAAACCTATAGAACACACTATGATGCTGCTAATCAGATCCTAGGTGTGACAAAGAGAAAAATAAAGTATAATAACTAGCCAGGAAAAAACCTAGTTACACCGAATAAACAAATTACAAATGCTGCTTTCTTTTATGCTGCTAGTCTGTTATGTGCTTATAACTGGATTTATAATAGCATCCACCAATATCAAATTATTTCTTCGGTGGCTTGACTTCACCTTGGACTGCTAACTTCCCTATTTCAAGGTATTATCAGCCTTGTAATGTTGATGGTCAGGTTGCTGTAAATTGCATTACTTAATTCAGCTCATAAAGCACAAGGAAAGGAGTGCATTACTAGGGAATGATAAATTTGGCCTTGGATACTTCATTAATTTCATGCTCAGGGAAAAACTATTTCTATTTTAAGGTTATGCTGTGGAGCAGAATCATATTATTAGAAATAAACAATGTGAACCACAAAACTCCTAAGATACACAAGAAAACATATATGTATTAACCCAGGTAATTGTGTCTGCTATACAGCATTCCTGCTTTCTCATCCGTGGGGATAGCATTGTCTCTGGCAGCTGAGCTGGCATGGAGTTGATACCGTGGGTAGGAGTGGTGGAAGATACGAACAGCACAAAGGCCTTCTGAGTGGGCCTTGTGAAGCTTCTGCCCTGCTGCTGCTCTGAATCCTCTCACAACATCTCATTCTCCCCAATTCCCAAAAAGAAAGTTGGTGAACAACTCAGTGTTTGGGGTGTTTGTAAGCTGGAAGGATTTGGTCTAACATGCAGTCAGGGCCGGCGTTTCCATTGAGGCGAACTAGGCAATCGCCTAGGGCGCCAGGATTTTGGGGGGGCGGCATTTTGCCAGGGGGGGCGGCAGGCAGCTCCAGTGGACCTGCCGCCGTCGTGCCTGCGCAGGGTCCGTTGGTCCCACGTGGCTCCGGTGGACTTCCCGCAGGCACGGCTGCGGCAGCTCCACCGGAGCCGCGGACCAACGGACCCTCCGCAGAAATGGCTGCAGCAGCTCCACCGGAGCTGCGGGAGCAGTGCGCGGGGTGGGGAAATGGCCATGCGCCTAGGGGGCGAAAAACTCTAGCGCCGGTCCTGCATGCAGTTGGCCAAAGTACCATGGGAATTTGGATATTAAAATGCACATTTTGTGCATGCAATTAGTTTTGTATCTATATGCATTATATTACATGAGAGTCTAGGCAGCTAATTTTGAGTCTGTTACCATATATGTATCTGAGGCACAGATTTCTCAGTGTACTGTCTCTGCTAGTCATTTGAAGTTGCATGAAAATAACCTGTTGTGAATATTTCTTCTGACACCTCTTGCCCTCATAATCCCCTTCTCTTTTGGAAATCATCTGGGAAAATACTCTCCAGTATTATGTTCCACAAGCATTTAAAGAATATGGAAACACTGCATGGTCATTATTAAAACAAGTAGCAACTAGATAGGGGATATATATACCCACTGTTTACCATTACAGAGAAGAAAAAGAGGAATGAGGGAAGGCACAATCATCTCCTCAAATCCAACAGCTTCCTTGTGTCAATTTCTTGACCTATCTTTCTGTAATTTGATTCCTGACCATCCAATCCAGATGGAGCATTCTTGTATGGAGACAAGGGGCCTAGAGAGTAACATGGAGCTTCTGGGCCTGGGTGAATGCCCAGGCTCTTCTGGATGCCCCAAGAACTGCAAAGAGCACCTATGGATTTCAGAATAGTTGTAAGTATGGGCAGCCACATCTCCTGCCCACTCCTTGGACAGGCAAATCTGGCCTCAACTGCATGATGCACTGGAAACTCCTTAAAAGTTTGAAACTAAAATTATCTCAACTATGTGATTTCTGCAACCTTAAGGCTGCAGATTTTTCTACTTAGTGTTGGGTTGGTGAGTGAGGGAGTTGCTGATTTGTACCCTAACTCAAAATGGTTTCTATAAATGTAATAGTCAACTCCTCTCTCTCTCTCTCTCTCTCTCTCTTCTCTGCCCTCAACCATCAGCAAAAACAACAACAATCATAATGGCACTAGGTTTTAACTTCTGTACTTATTGTATTGCAATGAAAAAATGGCCTTAAGCAGAAGATTATATAGGGTTACCTAAATGTGGATTAGCACTACTATCTGTGGCAAGATGGAAATTTAGCACATATGGTATATGCTTCCCCAAGGATATTCCCTTTGTTTTGGCCTCAGAGATTCTGTGTTATAAGAATTCTTTTTTCTAGTTGACAGCCACTCAAATAGAATTCCCTGAGAGGATTCAGTGAGAAGAATCTTCTAATCTTCAGGGATATACCATCAAAGAAACATTTTTAAAAGCTGTTCTAGGTCAAAAACTATGCCTGCTGCATCAAAATGTTTTGTTCTTTCTCCAAACACACACATTATTTTAAACAAAAAGAATGAGGCCATTTTTCGTCTGGGAATGCTGCTTACCTTATCTAAGAAACCATGTATTGTTTGAGTTAATTTAGTGCTTGTGACAGTGAAAAACAACCAACCTGATACAGCACATGAAGGATTTATGTGAGTTTCTGCTACCCAGCTGCACTAGAGTGCCAGATAATCCTGATTTGAGATGGTCTGACTTTTCCGATCCTGAGCTTGTTCTAAAGAAACACTTCAGTATGCTTGTTTAGTTACTGGTGTTTCTTAGGATATGTCTACACTATGAAATTAGGTCGATTTAATATAAGTTGATTTTTTAGAAATTGATTTGATACAGTTGATTGTGTGTGTCCCCACTTAAGACCATTAAGACCATTAACTCGGTGGAATGCGTCCACAGTACCCAGGCTAGTGTCAACATTCGGAGTGTTGCACTGTGGGTAGCTATCCCACAGTTCCCGCTGTCTCTGCTGCCCATTGGTATTGTGGGTTGAGCTCCCAATGTCTGATGGGACAAAAACATTGTTGTAGGTGGTTCTGGGTACATGTTGTCAGGCCCCTCCTCCTCCATGAAAGCAATGGCAAAAAATGGTTTCTCGCCTTTTTTCCTGGGTTACCTGTGCAGACTACATACCACGGCAAGCATGGAGCCCACTCAGTTCACTGTCTCCTGGGTGCTGCTGGCAGATGCGGTACTGCAGTGCTACACAGCAGCAGCTTCTTGCCTTTGCAAGTTAGCAAAGATGGTTAGCAGCCATATTGTACCATCTGCTGCTGTCTCCTGGTTCCTCCTGGCTGGCCTCAGTGAGGTCAGTTGGGGGCTCCTGGGTAGACATGGGTGCTCCTGGCTGGCTTCAGTGAGGTCGGTCGAGGGTGCCTGAGCATAAATGGGAGTGACTCCAGGTCATTCCCTTCTTTAAGTTTCATCTAATGGAGATTCAGTCCTGCCTGGAGTATCAGGCAAGGCTATCAAAGAACCAGAGAGGCAAACGGCCCCTCCAGGTCAGAGCCCAAGACATCCTGCTTCTGTGATGAGCTGCATGCCATTCTAGGGGGGTGCCGCTACAACTATGTGCTTCCCTCCTCCCCTACCCTTCCCAGGCTACCTTGGCAGTTATCCTCCCATTTGTGTGATGAATTAATAAAGAATGCATGAATTTGAAACAATGACTTTATTGCCTCTGAAAGCAGCGATCAAAGGGGGGAAGGGAGGGCAGTTGGCTTACAGGGAAGTAGAGAGAACCACCGTTCTGCACTTGCTCAGCCTATAGTTGAACTGCTCCTTACTACTGTCCAGGCATCATGAGCAAGGGGTAGGCTGGGGTAGGTGTGACCGCATGGTGCTGCCGACTGGAAGAGCAGTCTGAGGCAGAAGCCTCCAGCTGGCATGATATTCCAGGCAGGACTGAATCTCCATGAGATGAAACTTAGAGAAGAGAATGACCTGGAGTCATTCCCATCTTTGTCCAGGCGCTCCCAACCAACCTAACCAAGTGCAAGAATACCAAGATGAGAGCAGCCCTCTGGAAGCTTCCAATGCCAGACAGCTACTGGTGAGTCGGGAATCAATTCGGAGTGGGCAAATCTACTGTGGGGGTTGCTGTGATCCAAGTACACAATGCGATCACTGAGCTGCTGATATCAAGGGTAGTGACTCTGGGAAATGTGCAGGTCATAGTGGATGGCTTTGCTGCAAAGAGATTCCCTAAGTGTGGTGGGCGATAGATGGAATGCAATCCCTATCTTGGCACCGGACCACCAAGCCAGCGAGTACATAAACAGAAAGGGGTACTTTTAAATGGTGCTGCAAGCACTGGTGGATCACAAGAGATATTTCATCAACATCAATGTGGGATGGCTGGGAAAGGTACATGACACTTGCAACTTCAGGAACACTGGTCTGTTTGAACAGCTGTTTGAACTTTCCAGACCAGAAAATAACCATTAGGGATGTTGAAATGCCTATAGTTATCCTTGGGGACCCAGCCTACCTCTTAATGCCATGGCTCATGAAGCCATACACAGGCACCTGGACAGTAGACAGGAGCTGTTCAACTATAGGCTGAGCAAGTGCAGAATGGTGGTAGAATGTACCTTCTAACGTTTAAAAGCTCACTGGAACAGTTTACTGACTCAGTTAGACCTCAGCAAAACCAATATTCCCATTGTTATTACTGCTTGCTGTGTACTCCACAATATCTGTGAGAGTAAGGGGGAGATGTTTATGGTGGGGTGGGAGGTTGAGGCAAACACCTGGCCTCTGATTATGTGCAGACAGACACCAGGGAATTAGAAGAGTGCAGCAGGGTGTGGTGTGCATCAGAGAAGCTTTAAAAACCAGTTTCATGACTGGCCAGGCTACAGTGTGAAGGTTCTGTTTTGTTTCTTCTTGAGGAAAACCCATGCCCTTAGTTCACTCTACTTCCCTGTAAGTTCAAAGCCCTCCCTTCCCCACTTTGATCATCACTTGCAGATGCAATAAAGTCATTACTGTTTCAAATTAATGCATTCTTTATTAATTCATCACACAAATGGGGGGATAACTGCCAAGGTAGCCTGGGATGGGTGGGGGAAGAGGGAAGCACCAGGTGGGGGGGTGGAGGGAAGGACAAGGCCACACTACACTTCAAAACTTATTTATTGAATGCTAGCTTTCTGTTGCTTGGGCAGTCCTCTGGGATGGAGTGGTTGGGTGCCCAGAGGTCCCCCCCACCCCCATCACCTTCTTGAGCGTCTGGGTGAGGAGGCTATCAAACTTGGGGAGGAGGGCGGTTGGTTACACAGGGGCTGCAGCAGTGGTCTGTGCTCCTGCTGCCCGTCCTGCACCTTAGCAATACATCAGAGAATATCAGTTTGATCCTCCAGTAGCCTGAGAATTGCTTCCTGCCTCCTTTCATTACGCTGACGCCACCTATCATCTTGATCCCACCACCTTTCCTTTTGCTCCCACCACCTGTCCTCACATTCATATTGTGCCTTCCTGCACTCTGACATTGTCTGCCTCCATGCATTCTGCTGGGGTCTTTCATTGTGGGAGGACTGCATTAGCTCAGAAAACATTTAATCATGAGTGCAGTTTTTTTTTGCCTTCTAATCTTTGCTAGCCTCTGGGATGGAGATGATATGGGGAGCCTTGAAACATTTGCAGCTGCAGGAGGGAAAAAAAAGGGACAGTAGTATTTAAAAAGACACATTTTAGAGAACAGTGGATAGACTCTTTCACGCTGAACCAAGCTGTTAACATTACATAGTACGTGTGCTTTCTTTATAAGGTTGCATTTTGCCTCTTATATTGAGGACCTGCCGGTTTAGTATGAGAGATCACACATGCAGGCCGGCGGGGCAACAGAATTTGGCTGGCAGCCAGACATGGTAAACCACAGTCTTTTGGTTTCTTTAACCTTCATAACATGTGGGAATGGTTTCAAACAGCAGTGCTCTCATGTTCCATACCAAGCTCCCATTGGGTTGGCCATTTAAAAGGAGGGGCCACAGTTTTCAGGTTAAGGTGCAGCACAAACCCAACTAAACCCTTCCACCCCACTATATTCTCTGGGATGATCACTTCACCCCTCCCCGCACCTCATGGAGCACATGGGGATGATTTCTGTTCAGCCACAGGCAAACAGACCAGCAGGAACGGCCACCTCTGAATGTCCCCTTAACAAAATTCCCCTATTTCAATGAATGACATCACTCTCCTGAGGATAACACAGAGATAAAGAACAGATGTTGCTTGAATGCCAGCAAACACCGGGACCATATGCTGCCATGCTTTGTTATGCAATGATTCCAGACTACGTGCTACTGACCTGGCGTGGTAATGGAGGACGGAATAAGACTGCCCTCCCCAGAAACCTTTTACAAAGGCTTTGGGAGTACATCCAGGAGAGCTTCACTGAGATGTCCCTGGAGGATTTATGCTCCATCCCCATACACATTAACAGACTTTTCCAGTAGGTGTACTGGCTACGAGTGCATCCCAAGTCTTCAGGGTAAATTAATCATTAAACACACTTGCTTTTAAACCATGTACAATATTTACAAAGGTACACTCACCAGAGGTCCCTTCTCCGCTTTCAAGGTCCGTGAGCCCGCCTTGGGTGGGTTGGGAGGGTACTAGATCCAGGGTAAAAAACAGTTCCTGGCTGTTGGGGAAAATGATTTCTCCGCTTGCATACTGTGCACTATCTTCCTCATCCCCAAAAGCCACATCCCTGTTGCGTGAGAATCCATTGACGGAGTAGTTGTAGAGGCACCCCCTAGAATGGCATGCAGCTCATCATAGAAGTGGCATGTCTGGGGCTCTGACCTGGAGCAGCTGTTTGCCTCTCTGGTTCTTTGGTAGTGTCACGGAGTCCCTGGCTGATGCTCTGGAACTGCTCCCCACAAAGCCAGGCAGGACTTTGGGGAGCCTCCTCTCTCTTGGAGCAGACTTGTTCAGGGCAAGAAGCTCACATGGCTTCACCTCCTGGGTCTCTCCTTGGAGCATTCAGTATTCTCTGCCCCTTCGTGTGCTTCCCCCAGCGAGTCGCCCAGGCGGGGTCCTGGGGAAGCCACAGGGTTCTGCACCCCCACTTTGCAGTCAGACGTGACTCTCAGCCAGCCAGTAACACAGAGGTTTATTAGATAACAGGAACAGAGTCTAAAACAGAGCTTGTAGATACAGCAAACCGGACCCCTCAGCCGGGTCCATTCTGGGGGGCAGTGAGCCAGACCCCCACGTCTGCACTTCACTCCTTCTCCTCAGCCAGCTCCAGCCTAACAACCCCCTCCAGCCCCTCCTCTCTCCTCCACCCCTTTCCAGGGCCAAGAGGTCACTTGACCTCTTTGTCTCCAACGCCTTCAGTTGGCACCTTTGCAGAGAAGGGGCCCAGGCCATCAGCTGCTACGAGACAGAGGGTCAGGCATTTAGGTGCACTGGCCCTTTGCTCTGCCAGATTCTTAAGAACTGCCTAGGGGACACTGAGGCACCAACACAGTATTCAGAGAAAACATTAAGAACATTCCCAGTTCTTCACAGGTAGGCTTGCCTCAGCTCCTAAAGTTTCACACGGCACTGCTGTGGATCTCTGTTATAGCCTCTGTCCTTCATGTCCTTGGAGATTTTTTCAAATATTTGGGCATTTCGTCTTTTGGAACAGAGTTCTGATAGCACGGATTTGTCTCCCCATACAGCGATCAGATCCAATACCTCCCGTTCAGTCCATGCTGGAGCTCTTTTGCGATTCTGGGACTCCATGGTCACGTGTGCTGATGATCTCTGCATGGTCACCTGTGCTGATCAGCTTGCCATGGTGGCCAAACAGGAAATGAAATTCAAAAGTTCGTGAGGCTTTTCCTGTCTACCTGGCCAGTGCATCGGAGTTGAGAGCGCTGTCCAAAGCGATCACAATGGAGCACTCTGGGATAGCTCCTGGAGGCCAATATAATCAAATTGCATCCACACTACCCCAAATTTGACCCAGCAGGGTCGATTTCAGCGCTAATTCCCTCATCGACAGAAATCAATTTTAAGAGCCCTTTAAGTTGACAAAAATGGCTTTGTTGTGTGGACAGGTGCAGGGTTAAATCGATCTAACGCTGCTAAATTTGACCTAAACTCATAGTGTAGACCAGAGCTTATGTTAGGGGGTTTTCTAGTGTGAGCAAATAGGTACTATCGACCAAATTACCACTGGCATGCCACCAATGGAATAGCCCCAGTTAATACCAGTAGTGAGTTTGGCCCTAAAATAAGACAACCAAACTCATTTTCACTCTGGATGTAAACCTAGAATTCCAGAGGTGGAAGTGTAATTGCCAAACTCATTTTCACTCTGGATGTAAACCTTGAATTCCAGAGGTGGAAGTGTAATTGCGTAGTGCACTAACCTATCAAGCCTCCCTTCCCTTTCTCCCACTTACCCATAGTCTTCCTACTGTTTTTAGTATTGTGTTCTAAATATAATTGAGTGGAGAAAGCACAACTGGAGACTACTTTGTCTGCCACAGGACACTAATCTTTTACCATGACCAATGGCATTAATTTTGCTACACCACTGTGCAAATGTGAACTAACCACTATAATCTTGCTGAGAATCATTTACTGCTCACTGTGACTTATACAGCTGGATTTTTTGTCAGGTGTTTTCCTCTTCTTTCTTTGTTTTAATTTACTTCACGCCAGGTCTGATTAAAAGAGGAGCAACTGAATGGCCTGGATGTTATCTGACATGGTGCTAGATGCAGACTATTATAAGGGAGGGGTTGAGAGCTTTGTTCCTTGAATTACACATTCATTTTACACCTTTTAAGATGCAGAGGGAAAGTGTGATGTTATTTCAGTAAAGATTTTTTTTCCCACCTCTGCCGGACTGAGACACACTTTCTAGTACAAATAAATAAATACTGGCCTAAGAAATTATAAATGGCTTTAACATAGTCCAGCATTTCCTTGCAGCTTTATCCCACCAGAGCTGCATCAATCCTGCTGTTAAAACTGCTACATTATCATTTCTGACAGTGCGTCCTTTATGAAGAGAATTGCATTTATTTCAATTCATTCTTTACTTCCCTAAAGACAGAAGGAACTTACGTTCGGATGACAACCATGTAGCTATAGGCAATGGTCCCAACTCCCACAAGGAAATAGGAAAGAGGCATCCTGAACTTCAGCCATCCAATTGTTCTCTGGTTGTTGTAATAGCCATAAAAGAGCACAGAATACTGTGCAAGGCCCTGAAAAGTAAAAGGCAGATAACAGCTTAACTAGCCTGTTATATATATAGATATAGATTATAGATATAGCTATAGATATAGATATATATACACACACACACACACACACACACTAAACCAGATGAAACTTCACCAAAAGCAATGAATACCAAAAAGACATTCATTTTTATGCCTTCATGACATCTCCAGACATCTTTATGGTAAACCTGACAGCTGGGGCCTGACTATTCTGTGAGAATTCAGAACAGCCCTGTTTTGGAGCCTTTAAAGAGGATCTGGAAAAGATTTCATGTTGATTGTCAGGTCCATAACCTGTCAGGTACTTTATAGGTTGGATACTTCATCTACAATGTAGCACCTGAAAGCTTTTTCATCCAAGTGGTTTTTTTGGTTGGTTGTCTGTGTGTGTGTTTTAACAGAAAGTGGCTTCTCAACAAAACAGAAAGTTTGGTTACTTATATTCCATGTTCTTAAAATTTCCCTCCAGTTCCAGTTTGGTATAAAATTCTTCATTTCTGTCCTAAAGTACTGGGTAGTGTTGCTGTGTGCTGGTTAACAGCTGATAAATTTCATTAAGCAGATGTTTGGGTTTCATTGGATACAGAAATGATTCTTGTATCTACAGTTTATAAAACAAATTATTAGGTTGATATTGAAAAAATTGCATTTCTTTAAAACTAACCATAGGAATGAAGTTTCTATTGGCTTGGATTGTTATTTTTTCAAAATAATTTAATAGGCAATTGCTCAAGTCTGAAAGTAATCAAGATAGTTGCTTTGCCTGGTCAGAGGAGAGGAGAACAGTGTATTAAAACTCCTGTTGATGAACATCATAGCACATGCAGAGCAGCAGTGAAGCTCCAAATGGGCAAAATTAACTCAAATCAAACACTAGAGTTCAGTGCCAAAGTGTAATTTATTGATATACTGTTGATGAATATGAGATGTGCTGATTATGAGCCGACAGTGCTAATGCAGAGTGCTTTAGTCCTCCTAAATTAAAAGGTTAATTTACTTTCCTTCTGTTTAGCTGCTGGTATTTCTTAAAATTAATCCATTCATAGATTATAATAATATCTATAGATTATCATCCTTCTGCTTTGTGTAATCACAAATGGTGCATTTGATTTATTGGAGTTTTTTAAATGTCTGAAATGAGTCACACACAGTCTTCAGAATCTCATTTGCAATTCTTGTGAAAGTGAAAATGAAATATTAATATATGGTAACTAAAGGTAATATTCACAGATTTCTTCGTTTGATAATCGATGCATCTCCTTATTTGTATTGGTATCAGAACAGCTATAGAGATATGCATGCAGGAGAGACAATATTAGGTATTGATTCTAGGAGAAAGGGAATTTTATTTATTTGTATAGCACCAAAAGTGAGCAGGTTTGTCTTTAGTTACTATACTTCTATTAAGAAATGGTGTAATTTCATGTAAGAATTTATACTGGGCTTGGATTGTCTACTCTGTAGTTGTACATAGCCTCATACATTTCTGGATGGCTGTTTAGAATACACTACATATTAAAATATCTTTAAAGGCACCATGCTCTGCTAAGTCAGTGTTGTCATAGGTGTTTTAAAGCCTTTAGATGAGCCCTGCACTGTGAGTAATTGAGGATGTTGTTTCCTGGGCTTTGCCTACTGTATTTAACTGTGAAGCTTGATATATTTTTAGCTGTGAAGTGGTGCCATAAGCATAGGGTCTCCCTCTACACTCTTCCCACAGCCTAACACAAGATAGATGAGCATATTCTCTTTAGTAGTATGCATGATTATAATGAGCCTGGGGATTTTGATTGCTGTGGAGTAAGGTCTGAGCTGTAGATTATATAAATATAAAAAATTCAGTTCAAGATTAAAATACAAAAGGCAACAGCAATTTAGCAATTTCTGCATGATGAAAATAGCCACATTCCCAAGGATGATCAGGGCAGGAACAATTTCCCCTTCATGTTTTGCTACACATTTTAGAGCCCTTTTTTATTATTTCTGAAATAAATGTTATTGGGGAATTACTCCAGAATACAACAACAAAAAAAACATGTTTATCATTTTATTTTGGACCTGAAAAAATTATTTTTGCCTCTAAAATTATCTCAGCTATATAGTCCCAGTTCCCATCCTTGTCTGGATAGAGGTCTCATTGTCCCTTGCCAGATCCTGTTTCTTTCTCAGTTACTAGGAGCCTCCGCTCTCCTACTGCCATCTCTTTTCTCTCAAGTCTTCTCTCTTTTACCTTCTCCATACGATTGTATAAACATCTCTCCCCTTCTTCCAGGATCCACTCTTCTTAAATGGGCCTCTATGTTGCTACAAGGCTCACTTTTCTCCTCCAAGGTCCCTCTCTCTGCTGCAGTACTTCCTCTCTTTTTAAATAGGCCTCACTACTTGACTTCATTGCTATGTCTCCTGCTACTACCATTCAACCATTGTAGCTCCTGATCATTCAGATACAATGGAGTTCAATTCTGTTAATTACTGACATACATCAGTGATTGTAGAATGTTATTGAGTTACTCCTTCTAGTGGTCCAGGAGCTCACCCTAAAAAGAACATTGACTTCCTTTCATGGATCTAAAGAGGGGTCATCACTTTGTGGCTAAAGGAAATCAGGTCAGGTCATCTGGTCAGTTACCACTTTACATCAGGCAATGTGGAGAGAGGTAAATGTGTTACTTTGAACACTTTATTAAACTAAAATTTTAAAAATTCACTGGGTTTCAGTGAGTCAGCCTGTAAGTGTTGCGTTAAAAGTCAGGAAGTCAGCATACAGATCAATGTATCCAGTCTGGTATTCCGTCTGTGTACTGAGAGTTTAAAAACTTGCTACCTGGCTGAAATTCTCCAAAGAAATAAATGAAAGGGCCAAAGTTCATTCCAGGCCAGTGGTGGGTCCCATCAGGGTAATCTGATTGTGGGCCGTGAGACATTTTGCTGTCATTGACCATACGCAGGCACGGCCCCCCACGGCTCCCTCTGGCCATGAATGGTGAACCACGGCCACTGGGAGGAGCAGGGAGGCCGTGCCTGTGGACAGTCAACGTCAGCAAAATGTCTCGCTGCCTGCAATCTGATTACCTTGATAGGCTGCATGCAGCCGGTGGGCCACAGGTTGCTCACCACTGCTCCAGGCACTGTACCAGAGGAATAAGCCATGAGCCAGAGGTAAGGCCCCTCATAAAAAAATCAACCTGAGGCTGAAGTAGCACAAGGCTGGGGCCCTCTCTAGGCAGCCAGCACATGCTTGAAAGTGGGCAATGCTTGATGGGAGGAATAGCCAAAGGCTGAGCTAATTCACTGAACCCCTCCCACAATCTCTGTCTGCAGGGCTCCTAGGATGCTCCAGAATTTACAGCTGCCCCCAGCTGGCAGAACTCCCTAGGGTGAGCAGGGGAACACTGTCCACAGCCCTCATCACCCTTCCCGGCATCAGCAGTCCGCACCAAGGAAGCTTTGGTTTCCTCCTTCATCCTCCGAGTAATTTTTAACACTTCTCCTAGTGCTTATGAGTATGAAAAGAATGAACTGTTCTACTGAGTTTGCCATGTCTGGCTATAAATTGTTCAAAGAAACAGATTCCCAGTTTCACCTCCCACATCTTCTATTATACCTACCTTTGCTGAAATCCATAACAAGTGCTTAAAATTAAGCATGTTCATAAAGATTTGATTAATTGAGGCCTAACTGTAGAAGGGAGATTGTATAGAAGCTTCCAGCAAAGTCACCCTTATCTTAATGCTGTTCCCATTAATCTGGAGAACACCTATAACTGGATGATTCCACTTTTTTTATTTGTGCAAAATCCTTTACAATGACCTCTTCAGCTGCCTGACAGACAATGTGGAGACTTTCATTGCCTTACAACCAATGTACCATTGTCTGGACTCATTGTAATATGGAATTTATCCTCAATACAGTCATCTTAAATTTATTTCATGTTTACAAAAGTAATCACGCTATGGAGGCATGCCCTGTGTGAAAGGCGGTGAAAATAGTGTTTCAATAAATAAAAGTATTCTACAGTATTTAGAAGTCTACCTTCAGACTTTCCGTTGAGGAGGTTCATCTCTTAAGGATATGATGATCTTCAAAGAAACAATAAGGGATTCAGCCATCCATCCCACTACAGCTAAAATATTTGCAAATTTAAAAAACAGAATTTTGCTTCTAGTCTATCTTTAAAAAAAGGCCTAAAGTACAAGATTTTGTCTTACATGGAACTTACACAGCACCACCAATTTGAAATCTAAATGCGTATAATCCCAGGGGGTCAAATTCATCCACAGTCCAACTCTACTGAAGCAAATGGAATTACACCAGAGACTACATCAGTCTAGACTCTTACTCCCAAATTCTTCTCCTTTTTTATTCCTAAAGACACAGTAATGGACATGGAATTTTCATACGTTCTGTTTTTAGATCAAGAAAACATGTATACTCGGAATTAATGAAAAGGGGATTTGAATTGATTTCTATCCATTTGAATGATCTCCTGACATATTTCATATTAAACTACTGAAATTGAACAGTGAAGCACTGAGCACTGAAATCAAAGCCTTTTAGAGCCAAAAGAGTCATGATAATATGCAGTATTGCAATAATGCACACTTACACTAAAGTCCCACAAAGTTGCAAAATTCATAGCGGTCCTTTCTTCAGCTCTCGGGACAGTTTTTCTAGGTAATGTGCCATATGGTTTCCCCATCAGCACCTGTAGCCAAAATATGATGAATGTAGATAACAGCTCAAAACACAACACCAACAACCAAAAGCATAAAATGCAAATGCAAACAACTGCTCTGGAGATTTTGCTTTGTGTTCCCCTTAACTCCCTACTGATAGCAATCCCTCTCTCCAAGTCTTTTGCCTTCATGCCTTTTAATTCGTGATTGACGCTATTCCTGAAGTATATTCCATCCAATTTTTTATTAAATGGTAGTCTACTAAAAATCAGTGGAATGTTAAGCTGTATCTTTTATATTCAGCAGCAACAAAAGTTAAAAATATTCATCAGATCAGTGAGTTCTTTCAGTAATGCAAATTCATTTTTCTTGTGCTATTGATTTTGTTGCTTTTGTTAATAAAAAATATATTGGGTCATTGCATGTATATAGTTTTCAGATAATGACAATCAGGATTCTAGACCAGATTCTATTCCTACTTGAGTCTTGATATTTTTCCAGTGCAGTCAATGGTAGTTTTTCTCTTGACTTCAGTGGGCGCAGAACCAGGCTCTTAATGTGGTATAAATCCAAAGTAACTCGGTTGGCTTCAATTACTCTATTCTAATGAAAGCAGAATTTGGCACATCCTTTAGAAAAATTTTAGAAAATGTCATATCCTAAATAAACCTTGTGGGCTTGACGTAATCTGCTGCACTCACTTACATGTACACACTGGAAGTAAGTGTAATCAAGAGGATATTCTCTATGGCAGAAATTTAGGGGCCAGCCCAAGCCCTATATACCACTTAAATTCTATTTAAATCCTATTTTGAGCCTTGCTTAAGTCTTATACTCATCCTTTGCATGGGATAATTTAAATCTGAGTTGAATTCCACCTTATGGATGAGATTCTCTGCTGCATGTCTAAGGATACGTCTATACTTCAAGCTGGAGGTATAATTTCCACTTGAGGAGACATGTACCCCAGGCTAGTTCAAAGCAAGCTAACACTCTAAAAATGGAGTCTTGCCATGGCAGCGTGAGCAGGAGAAGAGGCTAGCTCCCCTCAGGGGCAGCTCCAGGCCCCAGCACGCCAAGTGCATGCTTGGGGTGGCAAGCCGCAGGGGGTGCTCTGCCGGCGCTGCAAGGGCGGCAGGCAGGCTACCTTCTGCAGCTTGCCTGCAGAGGGTCCGCTGGTCCCGCAGCTTCGGTGGACCTCCCGCAGGCATGCCTGCGGATGCCTCACCGGAGCCACGGGACCAGCGGACCCTTCACAGGGACACCTGCAGGAGGTCCACCGGAGCCGCCTGCCGCCCTACCGGCAACCAGCAGAGCGCCCCCCACAGCGTGCCGCCCTAAGCACGTGCTTGGCATGCTGGGGCCTGGAGCCGGCCCTGGGTATGTCTCCTCAAGGTGGAAATAATACCTCCGGCTTAAAGTATAGACATACTATTAGAGGTGCAGCACAGAACTCACAGTCCAGGGGATGCAGGCTAACGTAGCTTTAAACCACCTTGTGCTCCCCATCCGCCTCCATTGCTAAACCTGGGTTGCTCCAGGTATAGAGTGGAGATGCTTCTGTTGTAATTTAGACAGACTGCATGGACTGCCCTAAGAGTCACACACTGCAAGATGCAGCCCTTCCCCCCACACTTGTCTCACGCTCAGCCCTGCTCAGTCATGCTCTACCCCCCCCCCGCCCATGCCAGGGGGTGTTAAGTTCTTGGGAGGCAGCCTTATAGCTGTCTTCTGCAATGCGTGTGCCAGGAATGCATCCCTGGGCAGAACCAGGGCTTTTAGATCTATTTTATACCCCTCTGTGCCTTTTCATGGCTCAAAGGAGCTGGAGCACTGGTAGAGATCTTGCCCTAACTGTTCTAGTAACAAAGGTAAAAGTTTTAAGCAACATTTCTCGGTGACATTTTATTCCCCTACAGAAATACGAAATCCAATTTAAAAAAAATCCCAAGCCGCGCAGTCTCACTCACCTCAGGCACCATTACAAGGCCAAACGTCAGTCCAAAGAGAATCATATTTATTCCATACATCCAGCGCAAGAATATGAAATAAGAAGCTACTGAAGAGCCAAAATGACCTGTGAAAACATTTGCAGTGACAAAAAGACAGATCAGTCAATATTCTTGTCTTCTTACTTTGAGACAAGATTACTTGAGCATTTTCAGGAGTGCTTAAGAAACAAAAAATCAGATTTTTCTTTATTCTATATTATGTGATGGGGCAAGGCCAGATGGCTATAGTAAAGTACTGAGAAACAGGTATGTTAGCCCCAGGCTAAGCAAATCCCTAGGACCCTGGTAACCAAATGGCAGTTGCTCCAGGTTAATTAAGGCACCTGGAGCCAATTAAGATCTTTCTAGAAGGCAGTAGCAAGAGCTACTTTAATTAGAACACCTGCAGCCAATCAAGGCAGGCTAATCAGGGCACCTGGGTTTGGGGGGAAGCTCACTCCGGTCGGGCAGGGAGGAGCTAGAGGAGAAGGAGCATGTGTGAGGAGCTGGGAGCAAGAAGCTGAGAGTGAGAGAGTGTACTGCTGGAGGACTGAGGAGGACAAGCGTTATCAGACACCAGGAGGAAGGTCCTGTGGTGAGGATAAAGAAGGTGTTTGGAGGAGGCCATGGGGAAGTAGCCCAGGGAGTTGTAGCTTTCATGCAGCTGTTACAGGAGGCACTATAGACAGCTGTGATCCACATGGCCCTGGGCTGGAACCTGGAGTCGAGGGCGGGCCCGGGTTCCTCCCAACTCCTGATCAGACACAGGAGGAGCTGACCCAGACTGTGGGGTCCACAAGAGGGGAAGATCACTGAGGTGAACAAATCTGCCAATAAGAGCAGGACCCACCAAGGTAGAGGAGGAACTTTGTCACAATTAATACCTATAATTGTATCATTTTAGTAATTTTTCAAGATTGCAGACTAGCATTCACTTCCTTGAAATGACTTAAAAAAAAACAGAAGTCAAGACACCATTTACCAAAGTCTGTTGAAGGAATATAAATAACATGGCACCAATATAATGGAATAGAAGCTCAGGACGATCTCCTAGGGCCAGATGTTCAAAGGTATTTGGTTGCCTAAGGATGCAGATAAGTGCCTAGTGAGATTTTCAAAAGTGACTAAACAGATGAGGCACCTAACTCTACTTGAAATCAACAAAATACCTTTGAAATCATAGGCACTGATAATCTCTAGAGACCTTCTACATATGCTTTGTTTCTGGCCTACTAGCCAGGGAGAAAGCAAAGCATTGCTGGAAAGGCAGCTTCCTGAATTTAAAAAAACACACACACACACTATTCTACAGCAGTGATCTAAAACACCAGCATTTGCAATGGTGATACTATGGTTGCTGTTACTGTATAGAATACAATGGTATTTTTATACTAAATCACTAACAGACTGGTGTCTGTCACAACACCAGATGCAGAATACCTTGAGAACCAGGAGTATACAGTTACTCAATACAAAAGATTCTTCACAACAGGCTCATTAGTCTATGCATCACCAGTATAAAAGTTTTAGCAATGACAAGAGATGGTTTAAGATTCAGGTTTAGAGAAACAAGTATATACTGTGTGAAAGATTATTATTGTAAATGGGAAAGATTTAGGTAGGAAAGAACAGGGGACGTAGCTTGATCAGGTGAACAGAGTATTTAATTGAGAGCTCTGAGCTCTTCAGTTCTGCCACTGACCAACTATGTGACTTTGAACAAGTCAGTTCATTTCTTTTGCCTCTCTTTCCCCTCCCACCCTTTGTCTGCCTTGTCCATTTTGACTGTAAGCATTTTGGGGCAAGAATTGTCTCTCTCTGTGTTTGCACCACACTTAGCATAACTGGGCCCTGATTTCAGCTGAGGTCTGTAGATACTACTATGTTAATAATAATAAAATAAAGGAAGTTTAGGACCTGATTCTGCAATACTTATGTGAAGAAACCTTCCACTGAAATCAAGAATCAAACACTTTATGATTAAAGGGAAAATTTTTATCCCCACATGCTCTGGAGGTGTAGCTGCTGTAACTGAAAATGTTGGTCACGTGACCTTTATATTTACTGCTAAAAAGGCTCCTGTTAGTTTAGGACATGTGAGCATTTATTGTGCCTGATGGTTTAATAAACTGTTTTGTTACTATTTTCTCTGGTAATGGCCCTCTTGGTGCTATATCAGTTAAGATTAGCATTGTACCCCAGTTAATTCTAACATTTATTGACCTGTAGTTATTCATTAAAGCTGTCACTAGCTGGGACTGAATTAGGAGAGAATCATCCCAGGCCCTTGTTGCAGAAGCACTGAAATACCTAGTCCTGTTAATCTAGACTTTGAGCTTTTATGTTAGTATTTCCAGTTGGCACTGTTTGTCCAGCACATTGAACTTTTCAGCTCCTATGAGAGGAAGCCTTTATACATTCTAATGTTAGTTTCCCATATTCTTCCACTAGTAGCTCCATTTAAGAAGAAAATAGTAACAAGACAAAGGGACAGGTTTTGCCTCTGACCTGATTTTGGCCTTTTGTGCCACAAAACAGCCAGAAAGCTACCTTAACTGGTCCCCTTCAATAGAGGAGAATCCTTAGCTCCTATGCCATCCTATCCTATACTCCAACACACAGGTGCATTGCTAGGGTGACCCGAGAAAGTGTGAAAAATCAGGATCGGGTGGGGGGTAATAGGCATCTATAAAAGACAAAGCCCCAAATATCGGGACTGTCCCTATAAAATTGGGACATCTGGTCACCCTATGCATAGCTGCAGAAAAGAGAATCAGCCCTAGGAGCCACTAGGTGTGGTTGATTCCTGGCCGATATAAAGGACCTTAAGTTGCACATCATGTTGCAAAGGACCTAAATGCACATTGGGACTGGACAAGCACCCAGTGGCCCCAGGGTGGGTAGACGGGCATAGAGGTGTCCTAAAAGTAACTTCATGTCCACCCATCCTCTGAGCTGTGCTAGCTGGGGGACAGTAAGTTCTGAAGATTGGAATCAGTCATTTAATCACTGCGTTATATGGTTTGCTTTGCTGATTTTCTAAGTTTAAAATTTAGACACAGTAAAAACACATTAAGTTGCAGTATAGTGAATGCTGCAAAATAGTTGTCTTTTGGGCTGACGCATGTCATGCTTGGTCTCTGTCCAAACTTGATTTTTATTTTTATTTTTTTTTTTACAAAGATAAAGTTCACAATCCTATTTATTGAGGGTCATTATAAAGGTAACATTTATACTGTGATATTCTGAGTGTCCAGGCATCTTTAAGCTAAGAAAAAGTAAAAGGAGCTTATTTCATTACAGGAGGGAAAAAAACTGTACATAGACACAGTTAATTATCCTGATCTATTTTTACATACTTGTCAACTAATGTAACTTGAAACAGACGTGAGTTTTAATGGCAAACAACTCAGTCCAGGCCCATTTATTTACCAAATATAACTGAAGGATCACTCACATGGATTCTCAGAATGAATTCTGTTCTGTTACCAGTCCACCAAAAGAACCACCTGTCTCCTGCTGCTCAATTTGATTTAACTACATTTATTCAACAGCTTCTTCTGCATTCTAAATTAAACCCCAGTGATTGCATAGCCTGCTTTGTTCTCTACTGATCATGATGCCATGTGTTTCAAGTTATTATGTGGTAAATTACCCTTTTTTTTGGCCTAGTGCCACCTTGTCTAGGATTGCTTTGCAACACAAAGTACAAATCAGCTAAAACTCACCGTTGACCATTTTCCTGGTCATAGTCACCTTGACACTGTCTATTTCATGCTCCAAAGCTACCTTCAGTAAAGCTATCTTGCACTATAATCAGGGCTGATCAGTGGCTAGGCTCCCACTCAAGTCTTTGTGATGTTAAGCCAAGTTTGCTTCAGAGTGGATTTGTTGATAATTTAGCTCATTACTGGAAGGCCTTTCTCCCTGTGAAATATAAAGCTTACTTTATGATAAGACTGTTCTCAAATTTTGCCACAACTCTCACTACAAGTACTTTTCAATTTTATATATGTACAGTGATATTCATGATCATATTCTTTTTTTGTCTTTATTTTATATGTTGTCTTTTGAGAACACTTAAATAGCATATTATAGGCAAACAACAAAGCCAGCCTCTATGCTATAACCCAAGAGTACTTTTACAGAATTAATTTCAATATTGGGTAATGAAAAAGGTTTAAACTTATCAGTGGCATCTATATATTGGGCATTATTATCTGTAAGGTAACTGAGACTTTAAAGGATATTTCTGATTGATAGCTATTAACGCTTTAACAAGCTAAATACATTTTCACAAAAGAAGACTGTATACAATGCAGACATTTTACAATGATTTTTTAAAAGTATAGATATGTCTGTGCTTCAGAATCTCTAGTTAGTGAATGGGGCTAGTGACCCAGCACATAGTTCCCAGAAAGAACCCCATGCCCAGAGTAGGTCACAATGAATAAAAATGCAACTCCCATTTGAAAGTAATGGACATTTCACAGTTGATATAAAACTAAAGTACAAATAAAACTGTAAAATAATTTTAGCATTATCTTTGAATAGTCATGGAAGATGGGTGAGATTCCAGGGGGCTGGAAAAGGGCAAATATAGTACCAATCAATAAAAAGAGGAATAAGGACAACCTGGAGAATTACAAACCACTCAGCTTAACTCCTGTGCCAAGAAAGATAATGGAGCAAATAATCAAGCAATTAACTGGCAAACATCTAGGAGATAATAAGGTGATAAGTAACAGTCAGCATGGATTTGTCAAGAAGGAATCATGTCAAACCAGCCTAATAGCTTTCTTTGACAGGGTAAACAAACCTTGTGGATAGGGGGAGAAGGTATATCTTGACTTTATTAAGGCTTTTGATACTGTCTCGCATGACCTTCTCATAAGCAAACTAGGGAAACACAACCTAGATAGAGTTTATATCAGGTGGGTGCATAACTGGTTGGAAAGCCATTCCAGAGAGTGGTTATCAGTGGTTCACAGTCAAGCTGTAAGGGCATATCAAGTGGGGTCCTGCAGGGATCAGTTCTGTGTCTGATTCTGTTCAATATTTTCATCAATGATTTAGATAGAGAGAACACTTATACAGTTTGCAGATGATACCAAGCTGGAAGGGGTTGCAAATGCTTTGCAGGGTAGGACTAAAATTCAAAATGATCTGGACAAACTGAAGAAATGGTCTGAAGTAAACAGGATGAAATTCAATAAGGACAAATGCAAAGTTCTCAGCTTGGGAAGGAACAATCAGTTGCACACATACAACATGGGAAATGACTGCCTAGGAAGGAGTACTACGGAAAGGGATTTGGGGATCACAAGCTAAATACAAGTCAACAGTGTAAAACTTTTACAAAAAAAAAAAAGACAAACATCATTTTGGGATGTATTAGCAGGAGTGGTGTAAGCAAGACACTAGAAGTAATTCTTCCAATCCACTCCATACTGATTGGGCCTCAACTGGAGTATTGTGTCCAGTTCTGGGTGCCACATTTCAGGAAAGATATGGAGAAATTGGAGAAAGTCTAGAAAAGAGCAACAAAAAGTATTAAATGTCTAGAAAACATTACCAGTTGGGATTACCAGTTTAGGCTGGAGAAGAGAAGACTGAGAGGGGACAACAGTTTTCAAGTACATAAAAAATTGTCACAAGAAGGAAAGAGAAAAATTATTCTCATTAACCTCTCAGGATTGGACAAGAAGCAATGGACTTAAATTGCAGCAAGGACAGTTTAGGTTGGACATCAGGAAAAACTTCCTAACTGTCAGGTTGGTTAAGCACTGGAATAAATTGCCAAGGGAGGTTGTGGAATCTCCATCATGGGAGATTGTTAAGAGCAGATTAGACAAACACCTATCAGGGATGGTCTAAATAATACTTAGTCCTGCCTTGATTGTGGGGTAACCAGGGGTCCAGTTTTTTACCTGAACCAGTCAAAAAGGGATCCTGGTGGCTCTAGTCAGCACCACTGACTCGGCGGTTGACTGTCCGGTTGACGGCGCTGCACAGTGGGTCTGGCAGACTCCCTGCTATCCTCCGTACATGCTGGCTTCTGGGAAGCAGCCAGCATGTCCTACCTCCAGCTCCTATATGTACTGGCAGCCAGGGGGCTCTGCATGTTGCCTTTGCCCCAAGCACCACCCCCACAGCTCCCATTAGCCAGGAACCATAGCCAATGAGAGCTGTGAGGGCGACGCCTGTGGATGGGGCAGTGCACAGAGCAGCATAGCTGCACCTCGGCAAAGGAGCCGGAGGGGGCGCATGCCACTGCTTCCGGGAGCTGCTTCATGTAAGTGCCACCCAGAGCCTGCACACTTAACCCCCTCCTGGGTCCCAACCTCCTGCCCCAGCCCTGATCTCCCCTCCCACCCTCCAAACCTCTCATCCCCAGCCCCACCCCAGAGTCTGCACTCTCAGCCAGAGCCCTCACGCACACATACCTTGCACCCCAACCATCTTCCTCAACACAGATTCCCCTCCCGTGCTCCTAATACCTCAGCCCCATCCCAGAGCCCCCTCCCGCACCCTGAACCCCTCATTTCTGGCCCCATCTCAGAACCTGCACTCCAGCCCAGAGCCTGTACCTCCTCTCACACCCCAACCCTCTGGCTTAGCCAGGAGCCCCCTCCCATATTCTGAACTCCTCATCTCCACCCCACAGCCTGGAGCCACCTCCTGCATCCCAAACCCCTCATCCCTGGCCCCACCCCAGAGCCCACACCTCCAGCCAGAGCCCTCACCTCCTCTCACATCCCAACTCACTGCCTCAGCTGAAGCCCCCTCCTGCACTCTGAACGTCTCATTTCTGGCCCCACCCCAGAGTCCGCACCCCCCAGCCAGTGTCCTCACCCCCTCTTGTACACCAGCCCTCTGAGCCAGCCTGGTCAAAATAAGTGAGTGAATGAGGGTAGGGAGAGCGAACGACAGAGGGAGGGGGAGATGGAGTGAGCGGGGGCAGGGTCTCAAAGAAGGGGCAGGTGGTGAGGCAAGAGTGTTTGGTTTTGTGCAAGTAGAAAGTTGTCAACCCTACTTGAGTGCAGGGGACTGGACTGGAAGATCTGTTAAGGTCCCTTCCAGGCCTATGATTCTATGATTCTCTTGGTTAGATAAGCAGCTCTTTCTCTTACTATATTGAAAGAACTTCTCAACAAATTTGAAACCCTCTGTTTTCCAGTTCTTTCAAGTGGGATTTGAATTCTCCATCTGATTCTGCACTACCAAATCATCAACATGACAATTTTATGTATGATCTCTGAAATTAGATGTAGTGTTGACAATACTGTTTATGGTACACTGGAGTTGTCCTTGAAAATAAAAGAAGTGTTATGCAGTCAAAATGACAGAAGTCATGGTTTGGGTATAGGTTACCTGAAAAATAATCTGTTTCCACATTCATCAGCACAGCAGTTTAGATAACTGATGTTCTTGAGGGAACAAGTTGTGTTAATTTAGTGATACTAAACAATGCCAGATTGAGAGCCACGAACACAACAGAAGTCTAATTTTTTTTTCCACACAACAGGTGGAACAAACATACCAAAGGGCCTTATCCCTGATTGCAGACACCTTTTTTAAGGGTCAGAGGAGTGTTTAGTCTTCAGGTCCAATCAGTACATTGCCTTTTGGCTTGTTCGGTGTGCTTTTTTGCTCCATTTCAAGAGAACTAGATCAAAGCATGTTAACAAACTGTTAATACACATCAGCAGGGTCCATGTGGATGTTAATCTGGGGCAGGCTAATGTGAGACAGAGTCATACTCCAGACTGCTGCAAGCTACATGTTTGTGTAGACAAACTTTGACTATGAAGATTGTTTCATGAAACATAATCTCTTGTTCAGAATGTGGCTGTGTCCTCTGCCATGACAGATAGGGGAGGGTGTCGGTGCTCTAGAATAATGATGAAGAGATCATTTTGGGTTCACTGATAATTAAGAAGGCGGGTCCATCCTCTCTTCTGAGGAATAAAGCATCTGGAAAGCTATTTTTAAAAACAGTACAGATATTCTCGGAATCAGGGGAACCTCTGGGAGTACACTTGCTGGTAAGTGATAATTTTATTGTTTTCCACAGATACTTACTTTCAATCTCTTTGATTTTCATTTCCCATGGTATGCAGGCTGTTTTAAAATTCTCAAAATCTCGTTGAAATTTCATCCATTTCTGTAAAGGATCACAAAGAAAAAGAGGCCGCATTCTCAGTGTTCTCATATACATTGTGGAATGTCTGAACAAATTGTGATTTTTTTTCTTGACCATTATTTGACTTGAGAACTGTTTCTGATAATTTAACATATTTTATTCCAAATCTGAAATTTGAACTATATTGCTTAGTTGTGATTAGTCTAAGTGGTGGTGGTGTCTCTGTCCCTCAGTTGGATAAGAGCAACTATCGTAATCAGCAAAAACAACATGGAGTCCTTGTGGCACCTTAGAAACTAACAAATTTATTTGGGCATAAACTTTTGTGGGCTAGAACCCACTTCATCAGGTGAATGGGGTGAAAAATACAGGAACAGGTATAAATACATGAAAGGACGGGGGTGCTTTAACAAGTGTGAGGTCAGTCTAAGGAGATAAATCATTTAATAGCAGGATACCAAGGGAGGAAAAATATAATCAGGCTTTCCAGGCATATTTCAGAATGTGAAAGTTGAAAAATTGTTGAACATTAATGCTAGTAAAATGTGGTTCCACAAATGTCTATAAAAAATGAAGCCAAATTAGTACTGAACATGGTTGAAGCAAAACTGGTTTTAAAATTTGAATAAATATTTGTAGAGATTTTTAGCAGTATTCTCTCAGCTCTGAGGCAAAGGGACAATCTGTCCAAGCACTGTATAAGGGAGAAGGGAACCATTCCAATCCAATATGTAAAGTGCATGTTTGCCATATGCCATGAGTTTTTCTGCTACAATGAGGAGATTGGAACATTCTGAATCTTCTCAAGGAGCATGATCTTCATTGGCTTTTTTTATTCCGGACCTAACCCAAAACCCAGTTTTAATCTCCAGAGGATGGAATTCTTGGTGGAATGGATTGGAAGGCTCTTGAAGATAGAGCCCAGTCAGTAGGTATGGGTTTGGTTAATGACCTCTGTGTGACGTTGCAGTCTATATGATTTTATAAAAATTTGATAATGAGTGAATATAATGTAACTGGAATATGCTTCATGCAAAAGGTCTTTTGTAAGGTATCATTACAAAACTTATTATCTAATGAGTGTGTTCATCCTATTTATATAAATGTACCATCTTGTATCTGAAACTAGAAATATGAAATATAACTCTGAGGGCCTATTATAATTATGCAAAGTGTGGGCCATTAATGGTGGTTTGGAATCTTGATGACTCCCATTAACCAGGACAATTGTCTGCAGATGGGTGTGTTTTACCTATAACTCTTCCTGTATACATATGTGCAGGCAAGTGGGCAATGAAGTCTTGCAGTGGCATGTGATCATGTCACCTGAACTGGAATCCATCTTTAAGCTGGTGTCTTTCCATTGAGAAGAAGTGGGTAGAAACCCAGAGAGGAACAAAGGATTCCCACCTTATGTAAAAGATATATAAAGGAGTGGAACAGAACATAGGGGGAGAGAGGAGCCATCATGAAGAATCCCCTAGCTACCACCTGAGCTGGAACAAGAGCTGTACCAGGGAAAAGAATTGTGCCCAGGCCTGGAAGGTGTCCAGTCTGAGGGAAAAACTTACTAAAGCATCTCTGAAAGTGAGATTATCTATATTCAGTTTGATTAGACATAGATTTGTGCATTTTATTTTATTTTGCGTGGTGACTTACTTTGTTCTGTCTGTTACTACTTGGAACCACTTAAATCCTACTTTCTGTATTTAATAAAATCACTTTTTACTTATTAATTAGCTCAGAGTATGTATTAATACCTGGGGGAGCAAACAACTGTGCATATCTCTCAGTGTTATAGAGGGTGAACAATTTATGAGTTTACCCTGCATAAATTTTATACAGAGTAAAAAGGATTTATTTGGGTTTAGACCCCATTGGGAGTTGGGCATCTGAGTGTTAAAGACAGGAACACATCTGTTAGCTGCTTTCAGGTAAACCTGCAGCTTTGGGGCAAGTAATTCCAACCCTGGGTCTGTGTAGGAACAGACGGGAGTGTCTGGCTCAGCAAGACAGGGTGCTGGGGTCCCAAGCTGGCAGGGAAAGCAGGTAGTCTGGGCACATTGTGTGGCAGCTCCCAAAGGGGTTTCTGTGATCCAACCCATCACACTCTGCTTTGGGATAATTTGGGAAAAAGGTGGTTAAAAATGCAAGTGAAGAATGGGATGATATTTATGAGGATGTGGTGAATGATAATCTACAGCAGAGCAATGCTTTGCATTGTATGAAATTGATTAAATAAAATCCTTACCTTTGTCATCATCACTTTGTACGCATAAAACTTTTTCCCTTTTCCTTTTCCAAGTGCACCTTCAAATTTTTCTACAAAAAGCTGGGCTTCCCTGAGAAATCAGAACAAAAAGACATGCATGTAATGACATGGTAACACAGGAATTCTTGCCGCTTCAGGCTTGAAAAACATGTCCTATTACTCCATGTTGGATGTTCATATATCCCTGTTCTCTTGGTGATGCTCTTATCCTTTGTGTTTCCCAGACATGGTCATTCAGCAATTAAAGCAGCCACCTCTCCTCAATAAAAGTACATACACTGATGTCTTAAAGTTTGTGCTCACAAAAGAGAATAAAAAGGGGGTGGAGAAGACTCTAGTAAATGACTGGTCTGATCTGATCATCATTTAAAAGTGCTGATGTTACACAAAACCTTAAAAACATTTTAAAGGAACTCTCACTCTTTTTTTTCCCCTTTCACTCTTATGTCCTATCTGTCTCACTAAGAAATACTTTAATAATTTTGTCAGTCAAAACTCTAATCTTCTGGAGCCAATTGAAACCACAGTTATGAGAAAATGATTCATAGATTGAACAATGGACAAGACATATGTGGAAGCACTGAAAGGAATGAAAATATATATAGGCTAGAAGAGAGCAGACACAAGGGAACCATGATTACAATATATAAATATCTTCAAGGTAACAATTAAAATGAAGGAGAAGAATAATTCATATAGTTCCAAATGATAGAGTCCTGTGGCACCTTGTAGACTAACAGACGTATCGGAGTATAAGCTTTTGTGGGTGAATACCCACTTCGTCAGACGCTTATGCTCCAATATGTCTATTAGTCTATAAGGTGCCACAGGACTCTTTGTCGCTTTTTACAGATTCAGACTAACATGGCTACCCCTCTGATACTTGTCATATAGTTCCAGTGGATGAATGGATTAGGACCAATGGCTTGAACAAAAGGAAATAATTCTTAAGAGGAAGTATTAATGCGGAATAGGCTAGATTACAAAACAAGACACCACGACTTCAGGTATTCAAAAACAGGCTAGAAAACATTAGCAGGAATTAAGTAGAGATCGCGTCTCGAAAATGCAGATGGTTCAGACAAAATGACTCAAGTTGTTTTCTTCTGTTGCATTACATTACAATGGGACAAAACATTACAAAAACTGCAGGTGATGCTTATGTTAGAAGAATACTAATAATCAGCTCAGAATTTCCATGTGAACCAAAGCTAATCTCTCTTATTCCTATGAAAAAATATTGTGGGAATTTAATGACTGCAATTTCAGAAGTAACTCTGATCCTTCTAATACCATTTGTCCAAATCAGAAGGAAGAGTGTCACCTAGTTAATCACCATCAACACCATTTACTGGGGCACTAATTGATTTGTGGAGACTCTATGTCCAAGAACAGGGCCTAGATTGTGAAAGGGCTGAAGAAATCACAACATGCAGTGACATGGCTAAAATCTATGCTTTCAGCCATTCATCCACTTTATTTTATTGTTCCAGTCTTCAAAATTAAAAAAAATATATACTTCTCAAAGTGAAACAAGGATATTAGAAAGTCAGAAGGATACTATTCAAACAAAAGCCTGACACAATGTCACTAATGTGCAAAAAATTCCCACCTAGTATACACATCATACATCTATAGCTGGGCACAGAAATTCTCCAGAAACTTTTCTTTTCTGTTATAAAATGATCATGAGTTTGGCTAAGCCAAAACAAAGAAATTATTTTCCGCAGGCAAAGTTTATAAAAACATGTCTTTTAGATCATGAATTCAACCCCTCAATTAAATCCAAGGATTCAGACTAGCCATGCTTATTTGCAATTCAATGAATGTCACATTAAATGCCTTTTAGGTGTTTTCCTCTGCATTAGAATTTAATTTTTTACTCCTCTCTAAGTCCTGAATTCTCTGGCAAGGCTGGGTGTTCTGTTTTTACCTGCAAGCCAATTGCAGATTTCTAGTGCAAACTGAATTCTTGCCCTTTGGATGTAGTGATCTAGGTTTCCTGGACTACTTCTGATATTTTCCCATGACTTCCCTCAGTGAAGTTTCCCTTCCCCTCCCTCTTTCATTTGTTCCTCTCCCCCCATTCTTATTGACTGTTAGGCTTTTCTTCCTTTCCATATCTTTTCAGGTGTTTGACTAAGTCCCTGGTGGTTCTTCAGTATGTTACAAAAATCACTTATCTGCATGACAGTATTTAATCTGTCTATATTTTTTAAGGGCTTTAACTTTACTAATCACATTGGACCAAAGTAATCATCTAGTCTAGTTACTATCCACTTGTACAGATGTTCTGTTTTAAATAGAAAGGGACCCTTCACTTTAACAGGGCTTAACTGTATATTTAATACTGAACTATCTGCCTATCGTAATCTAAGTACCTTTGCACAGTATGAGGCACTTGAATACAGTACTGATAGCACTCACCATTCCTGTTAAAAAACCACTCAAAAGCCTCTCACACATTCCACAGCAAATGAAAGGAAATACGTACCACATGGTATTATTGGGTAGATAGAAGAACCTTGCCACTGTTCAGTATCTTGTGTCAGAATGAAAGCACTTTATTTGTCAAAGGTACACTTGATGTTCTACATATGTGCCTTCTCCTTGAGTGGGCAGTGCAGGTTTGGTTATAGCTGACTTTTAAAGAGTTTTTTTGTACAGTCATTACAGCTTTAGGAAGACCCAGTGAATAACATCCTCATGTGGGGGGACCCTGCCACATGAAAACCTATAGAGAAGCCATTCTGTGCTCTGCAGCAGCCCAGCTGCATGCAGGAATAGGAATACTTGCATGGCTAATTTCAAGTCCTTATTTAACTGGTAGTTAAGTGCAAGTCTCAATAACAATTTAATTCCATGAAAAATTCCCACTGCAGTATTTAGCAAAAGATATGACAAGCACATCTAGCGGTGGAGCAGAGCTTGAAAGAGGGCCTGTGGGTGATGAGGCAGAGAATACGTGTGCAGTTTCATTCAAGGAAACTAATAAGGAAAGCATAAGCCCCATGTGATGCTGCAGCTATCAAATAGCTACTGCAAGGTGTTTTTTCCCTTGCTCCTGCTCATCCCTCCTCCACCAGAGACACTCATGGCTTTTTACCGGGTTACACCCTTGAATTAAAATGAGTTACTTCTGATTTACTTGCTGTGAGATCAAAGTTAGGCCCTGGGTGGTTTGTAGGTCAGAAACTAAAGAAATTCCCCCTCCACCCCCCTAAACTTCTTGTGTCCTGGCTGGCTCCAAATATAGAATCATAGAACTGGAAGGGACTTTGAGAGGGCATCTAATCCATTCTCCTGCACTCATGGCTGGACTAAGTACTATCTAGACCATTCCTGAGAGGTGTTTGTCTAACCCAGTGCTTCTCAAAGCCAGTCTGCCACTTGTTCAGAGAAAGCCCCTAGCAGTCTGGGCCCATTTGTTTACCTGCCTCGTCTGCAGGTTTGGCCAATCGCAGCTCCCACTGGTCACCCTTCCTGCAGCCCCCATTGGCCTGGAGCGGCGAACCGCGGCCAGTGGGAGTTGCGATCGGCCGAACCTGCAGACGCAGCAGGTAAACAAACCAGCTCATACCACCAGGGGCTTTCCCCGAACAAATGGCAAACTGGCTTTGAGAAGCACTGGTCTAATCTACTCTTAAAAAACCCCAGTGATGGAGATTCCACAATCTCCCTTATCAATTTATTCCAGTACTTAACCACTCTGACAGGTAGGAAGTTTTTCCAAAACCTCCCTTGCTGCAATTTAAGCCCATTGCTTATTGCTTATTCTCAGAGGTTAAGAAGAGCAATTCTTCTCCCTCCTCCTTGTGACAACCTTTTATGTATTTTGAGAGGGGACATGATAACCATTTTCGTCTTCTCTTTTCCAGACTAAACAAACCCAATTTTTTCAATCATCCCTCATAGGTCATGTTGTCTACACCTTTAATCATTTTTGTTGCTCTTCTCGGGACTTTCTCCAATTTGTCCACATCTTTCCTGAGATGTGGCTCCCAGAAC
This sequence comes from Chelonoidis abingdonii, assembly GCF_003597395.2. Lineage (NCBI taxonomy): Eukaryota > Metazoa > Chordata > Testudines > Testudinidae > Chelonoidis > Chelonoidis abingdonii. The sequence continues at coordinate 99,653,453 of NC_133774.1, read as the reverse complement.
TGGACACAATACTCCAGCTGAGACCTAATCAGCATGGAGTAGAATGGAAGAATTACTTCTTGTGTCTCCTTACCACACTCCTGTGAATACAGCCCAGAATGACATTTGCCTTTTTTTTTTTTTTTTTTTAAAAGTGTTACACTGTTGACTTGCTTTTACCTTGTGACCCACTATGACCCCCAGATCCCTTCCCACAGTACTCCTTCTTAGGCAGTCATGTCTCATTTTGTGTGTGTGCAACTGAGTGTTCCTTTGTAAATGGAGTACTTTGCATTTGTCCTTATTGAATTTCATCTTATTTACTTCAGACCATTTCTCCAGTTTGTCCAAATCGTTTTGAATTTTAACCCTATCCTCCAAAGCACTTGCAACCCCTCCCAGCTTGGTATCGTCCGCAAACTTTAAAAGAGTACTCTCTATGCCATTATCTAAATCAACATGCAACTATCAGGTGAGTACACAGATAATAAATGTATTTCCCTGTCCTCTACATGTTTGTATATTATGCACTTTATTGTTTCCTAAGCATATTTTGAAATGCTCTTTACCTCAGTTCTCAGCTTTGAGAATAAGAACTTTATTTGTGCATCCCTGGAGAATCATAACACGCCTCTGCACTTTGTGCTAAGAAAAGTGAGAAGCAGAGGAAGAGCAGTCCTATCATTACCACAGTTTATTAAATCCCATCTGCACATTTTTGAGAAGCATCTTCAAAAATATCACACACTACATGCAAAGTGATAGAACCTCACAAATATGAGGAAGTGTCAAAAACAACACTGAAAGATGAAAGTGAGCTTTGTAACCACTGGTATCATGTTATAGGTAAATTATCTATAGAGCAAGATATGCCAAAGTGTACCCCTTTAGCTAACTGTGAGAGCTTTTTTGGTTGAGAAAAAACATCTTAATCTAATTACCAACATAAGGAGCTCATAAATATTTCATGGAGCCAGGTAGTATTGCCCTTAAGTAGCCCAGGTTAATTATTAATCCTAGGTATGAGGTTGCAGCTTCCAAAGTGCTAGGTATATTGCATGTAGGGTAGTTCAGCATGTACAAAGTAGAGGATGTATTACAGCACTTAGAGGTTGCTGCTGGTGAACAGGATTCAAGTGGATAGCTCACGTTTTTCAGCAATAGTTCAGGAAGGTTTCAGTCACCAACATGTAAAAAGTCATTAAATAGAAATGTCCTATTAATATTGATCACTTTGGACTTCTCCAAGTAAGCCTTAAAAAGCTGGCTAAAAGTTGACAGCAACACAACTGTTGCCAGGTGGCAGCTAGCTTGGAAAGTGGCTCTACAGTAATAATGGACAACTACAGTGTCATTTAATTTGGTTTCGGTGTCTGCCAATAAGTTCATAACAGATCTGGGAGGGTCTGAAGATAATAGCTGAAGAAGATAATCTTTTTCTTCATCTCACGGAGTAGTTCGTGTTTGTTTGTTTTGTTTTTTTGTCATGCTGCATTTATAGAATATTCTGTTACAAAAATCTATTTTTATGGCTACTTTGGATTGGAAAGTAAAACAACTGGAGAAAAAAAGACTAAGTCTAAACACTCCCCTCCCACCCACCTTTCCACCTACCCTTACTATTTAGAAATAATCCACTGAAAAAAATGTTCACAGGTGGGTACTGCACTGCTTCCACTGAGGTTAGTGAGTGTTACTGTTGATTTCAATGGAACCAAGCTCAGTGCCTGTAGATCCCAGCACAGCAACTTGGCTCTACTTCCCCTGTTGCAGGATTCTGGGAACAGCCTGGACTGGATTTCCAATTAGGCACAGTAGGCATATGCCTAGGGGCATCAGCATTCTAGGGGTGCCTGGCCTCTCAAAAACGGTATGAAACATGAAGGTCAGCTATAGGCAGGAGGGGCACTGAAGATGCTGTGCCTAGGGATGTATAAGGTGTAAATCCAGCCCTGGTAACAGACTGAAGATTCTCTCCCTCCTCCTTTTAATTTTATATGAACCAGTTATGTTTTAGGGGCCCTCCCAAATATCCTTTGTTCACTGTCACTGTTCCTACAGCCACTCCCAAGTTGTCTTGTGATTGTCTTTGCATTCCATATTTATTTGAAACTACTTTGTGAATGATGCAAGCTTGATCTATGCCTGCCATCTCCTTCATATTTTGTTGTCATTCATTTAAATGTAATTCATACATTGGTATTACCTTTATTGGGTAGCTTTTACATTTAGTAAGAACTTTAAACAAGGGAGAATTATAGTTACATGGCATGCTATTGTATAATTGCAGGATTCATGGTAATTTAATAAGAGTATGCTAGTAGATCTGTCTATATAGCAGTTAATTACCTTGGTAGATTATACAATGCATATTTTGTTTGTGTAAAATATAACTAACCCATGTCAATAATGAGAATTAGAACTGTACTCCAGAACCAAATACAGACCCCTACTTTTCAAATGTGGTCCTATCACCCCAGGAGCAAGAACCATTAGCTTGAAAAACAAGGTAGCTGGATAGATATGGATACACCCATAGGTCTCAGATTCTCAGGTGGTGTAAATCTGTGTAAATTTCAATACAGTTACACCAACTTGCACCATCCGAAGAACTGGCCCATAATATTTTATCTCTATCTCTATAAGCACCAATTGTAGGTTCAACTTTCTCCAAATCCAGTTCAGTAGATAGGAACTGAAGGTCATTACCATTGGAGTAGCCTTTGTGAAACATATTGGTGTCTCAGACCAGTTCCCAGAGGATAAGAGTCTATATCACAGAAAATATCACCCCCAAAATAGAAGAGAGGACAGAAGACAGCCTGCCCTACCTTCTAATCTTCAACTTGTCACCCTCCAGTTCAGAATTAATGCACACTGGCTTGGTAAACTGGAGAAATTTATACAGACTCTGCCCATGCTACAACTTTCCTAGGATAAACAACATGCTTTATTCCCCAAAGTGTCCCATTTGACCTCTTTCATAGACATTACACTCATCAAAAGGAGTAGTGCACATCCTGGAATAATGGTTTGTCCTACTCCAGTGGAAACTGGAAAAAGCCCATGTAGTTAAATGAGAAAAGAGAGGAAGGAAATGCAAAATATCTAATCTCACTAAAGGCAAGAAATTCAGAGAAAGGCTGAATCACCATCCTTCCCTACTTCAGTTATGCTGAGGTAGTCCAGATAATATGGCCTTCTACCAGGTAACTGAGAACTGTGCTCTTACATACCATGTAGTTCAGACTCCCCGCCATCCTGTTGAGAAGAAAAACTTGTGGAAGCGGCAATTAATAGAGGAGGGAGTGGCAAGGGACAGATCATTCCATCAAAGGGCAAGTTTTGCCCTCAAATAGATTAAGCAGAAGCTTCAGCCACCCACTATGGATCCCTTGAGATTCCCAAGAAGCAAAGCCTTTACAGAGGCTCTTACCCACATCCCAGCATGAATATTCCTTATGAGGCTGTTTGAAGGATGATGTACCTTGTTAATCTGTTTCTCAATATCTCTCTCACACACACAAACTCTCTCTATCTCCTCCTCCTCCTCCATTCCAATCCTTGGCCTGCTGCCTCCTACTTTGCAAATCCTCAGACTTATGCAAAGGTGTCTGTGAGATCTGAAGATTGGAGAGCCATGCTACAAAAATTTATAACCCCAAATTCATCATAAGCAGGGATAGCTCTGCCTGCTGGAAGGTCCCCTCCACACATGGATCTTGAGAGAAAAATCAGGGCCATGTGGGGTGCATAATGCTAGGCACAAGGGTGTAAGTTAGGAATAACATTTCAACCTAAGATACATCTCCCTTGTAGGTGTAAGCCAGCCAGATCTTAACGTAAGTGTAAGTGTCTTTGTATGTGAATTCTAGTTCTGCACCTGCATATTAAAAATTTATAGTTTACACATTTTTCAGAACAAAACAAAACAGCAAAGAATAAAACAATACACTTCCTTCTAAAACAGAATGAAATTCTTTACAATGTGATCACTTTTTCTGGTCAGTGTGATGCTCACTTATTACTCTAACTCTGTCATAATAGTATAACTAAAGCCTCTAAGTTAATGATTTTTCCCCTAGGAAAAATGGAAGCAAAGGAAACTGATAGAATGGTGAGACAACCTCCAATGAAATCTCACTTTGTAGAGATTAGAGAAAGCAGAATGGAACAGCTTGCCTCCTTCTAACTATAGAGCATTGGCACGTACAGAATTCTTCTTCGTGTAACAATTATTTGATATGAATTGCACCAATCTGCTCCCAGCTCATGTAGTCAGATGGTACAGCTGCTCAAAGAAGAACCAGGTGAAGGATGGAGGAAATAATTTAATAAAAATTAAAATCTAAGAATTCTCAAACTTGGATTATTAAAAGTAGGTACCTAGAGGTAACATTTTCAAAAGCACCTAAGTTACTAAATAGCCTAAGACCTATTTTCAAAAATGACTTTTGCCAGTCTACATAATGTTTCTTCCCTTCTTCCCTCTCTCCTCCCTCTTCCCCCACCTGCCCCATAAGTAAGCTCTGGTGATGTAAGCACCTTCACATCAACATGTGTTCAAAAATATTTTAGTTTCTAAAGTGACACAGTTAAAGCAGTACAAAAACTGTAAGTAAACAAAGTCTAAGGTTTGTATTAAAAGTTAACGGGACTTGGTCTCCAAAGTGCCTAAGTCACTTTTGAAAATGGGATTTAGACACTTCTGGGAAATTTTACAGTAGGTCCATATTTTGATACCTAAATATCTGGCTTCATTTTCAGAGGTGCTGAGCACTCACTACCTACTCCATTGATTTCAGTGAAATCAAGACACTTACATAGAGGGCCAAATACAGAGTTAGAAACCTAGCTTTAGGCACCTTCATTTGAAAATGTGGCCTGGTTATTAGCTTTTAAGATCTAATTTTTGTTTCTTTTTTCTCTGCTGAGCTGAGATATGAATCTTTATATACAACAGTGACAATCTAAAGTAGGATTGCCTGGTATAAATTGTAACTATTTTGGGAATGTATTTGATGTAGCTAGATGGTAACAAATGTGATTCATTGGTTTACAAAAATACATTTCAGTATAAAGAACTGATCTGAAGAACTGTCATTTCCACTTAGAACTCTGATATTTTCTGGGGTTAGCTATTAAAATGTTCCTAAGCCTACTTCAAAGAGAGCTGTGTATTTAGCACAGCACAAAAGAAACCATTGTTTTGGAAAGACACAAGAAAACATATTGGTACAGATTTGTGTATTCACATAAACCTTTTGATATAAGAAAATGAAGTTTAATACATTTCCAGTCTCCCAGTCTGGATAGCAAAAATATAATAATTTAACTAATCTAATTTTAAAGTTAAGTAACTAAACTAATTTATATATACACCTCTACTCCGATATAACATGACCCGATATAACATGAATTTGGATATAACGTGGTAAAGCAGCACTCCAGGGGGGTGGGGCTGCACGCTCCGGTGGATCAAAGCAAGTTCGATATAACGCGGTTTCACCTATAACGCGGTAAGATTTTTTTGGCTTCCAAGGACAACGTTATATCGGGGTAGAGGTGTAATTAAAATTGTTAAATGAACAAGAATATCTTGGTTAAAAAATTGACATCATAACATCAAAAGACATCAGAAGACTATCCAGGTTGGGATTTTTAAAACAGCTCAATGTTTGTCTAACTGAAAATCCCACAGCCAGAGTACCAAAAAAAAAGGGGCATGAGCCACAGAGAAACACTGAGAGGTATGTAACAGACACTGGATAGCATATTCATCTACCCTACAATAGCAATAGAGTCAGGGGACCTGGTTACAACAGAAGGAACCATTATGACCATCTAGTCTGACCTTTCGCATAATACAGGCCATAGAAATTCAGCAAGTGGATCCTCCATCAAGCCCTTAACTACTGATTGAGCTACAGCATATATTTTAGAAAGATACAGTCTTAATTTAAAGACTTCAGATGATGCAATCTGCACTGTTCCTAGGTATATTATTACAATGGTTAATACCCTCACTGTGAAAAAGGTGCACTAGTTGTCCCCAGACAGTTACATTTTATAGGGTCATGGAAATAAAATGAGAGAGCATGTCAGTGTTAATGCTGGAAGAGAAAACTGAATTTTAAGGTGAAAATTGTGTTCCTGCTTAAAAGACTGTAACTATATGGTTTATCCTATCAAGGTGAGGATTCTATAGTCCTAAAGAGTATTCTGTATAACTTTAACTTTTCTGAAATTTATCTCCATTTTCTGAATTCATAAATTCATGTATTAGAAGGACAGAAGGGACTATTGTGATCACCTAGGCTGACCTCCTGTATATCACAGGCCATAGGACTTCCCTGAATTAATTTCTGTTTGAACTAGGGCAGATTGTTTAGAAAAGCATCACAATTTGATTTAAAAATTTCCAGTGATGGAGAATCCACCACAACCCTTGGTAAGTAGCTCCAATGGTTAATTACCCTCATTGTTAGAATATGTGCCTTATTTATAGTCTGAATTTGTCTAGTTTCAACTTCCAGCCATTGGATCTTGTTATATCTTTTTCTGCTAGGCTGAAAATCCCTCTGTTATCAAATTTCTGTCCCCATGTAGTAAGCACTTATAGACCAAAATATTCTTTACTTAAGATAATTTGGAAGTACTGGATACTTGGGGTAGCTTTGCTGGTGATTCCCAAAAGAAGAAAAATGAATCGCAAGATTCAGAGTAACCTATATGGGTACAGAAGTACCTGCCTGGAGCCCTTAGTCAAAAGCATGGAACCAAAGCCCTTTCCTGGAAGATACTAGCAGAATGCTACCAGCAGTCAGTGAGGGCGCAGGGAGCGGGAAGGCTGGCAGACACAGAGAAAACCAGGTTACAAAAGCACACTGCACAGTTTCCTAGAGAAGCAGATTGTTCATTTCATTTCATTCATAATTGCATTGACTTCTGGATTGCAAAATGTCACTTAACTCAGCCAGGCCAAATTGCTTCCCACAGAAAGATCAGTATTTCATGTGTTTTGCCAGTTTAGCCAAGGCATAAACATTCTAGCTTTTTCAGATGAATTTTTCAGATTGTTACAAGAGAAAACACCTGAGACTCAGGCCTGTCTCAGTTAAACAGACTCAAGTGGGCATGGAAACAAAACTATATACCTTCAGGGCTCCAAGTGGAACTATATAAATTTCTGCTAAGCAAACTAAGCAGCCAAAGCAGAGGAGAAAATGGAGCCCAGCTGGGGCCAGCTCAGCCTCCTTTGAACTTCTAAAACTATCCAGGGCAGGGCCCTACTACTCTGAGGGCACTAGAGCCAGGTGGTTCCACCTGTCTCTTCCCCTCACCATGTGACCTTGGAGAAAAACTACAAAGTGGAACAACCTCTAGAAGCAGCCAAAGTAGGGATGTGTGGATATTTTGAGAACTTTGTATAGTTTTGATTGAACTTTCTCTGGCCTGTGCCAATTGGCTGTTTGCTCCAATCCTGACCCTCCCTCACAGTCACTTCACCTGCTCCTTTACCACCTTCTTCTCTATCCTGTCTACTTTCACCCCCTTCCCTTCAATGTCCCCTCACCACTTTTCTTTCCATTTAGCTGTTCCCCTTCTAACTAACTACCCCTACCCCACAGCCAAAAAAAAAATAGTGGAACTAACATGACATTTGCTGCCATCACATTGTTCACTCTGCTTGTGTGTTACATCCCTTCCCCCACCCTGTGTCCGTCTCATCTGTTTTGATTGTAAGCATTTGTTTCCACTGGAGACTTATTTGCTAGTGAAAACAACCTTTTTGCTTTAGTGAAAATGGAAGTGTGACATTCACTAAGGCCAAAGGCAGTTTGTGCCTACAGCGTACAAGAAAATGCATAAAATGTTCCCAATGTTTTCTTTTTCCCAAATTCAATTAAATTTTCATTCATTTCCCTTGCAATTTAAGAGACAGAGAAGTTTCCATGAATCTTGAAATATATGATAAAATTACAGCACCCAAGCCATCAGATGGCATTCAAGACAGCTCCAAAGATAGTGACCTTTCTAACTGATGGGAAACTATCATGATCAGAAAGGTCTGATGAGGGTGGGTAATGGAATCCTACAAAAAAGATCGGATGCCTTCATATTTTCACCCCAGATCTAAGGAGGTATACATTACATTACTTAAGTCCCAAGGAAGGGCTTTCAGAGAAAAAAAGAGCCCGATCTCTGGGGCTCCTTGAAGTTCAACAGATATAGAAATGAAGATAAAATTGAGAAAAACAAGGAGAGTATACAGTACAAACATTACAGTGACAGGGTTATTCATTATGAATCAGATCATACTTCAGGACGTCTAGTTTCTTTTTCATCTGCCATGGTTTGTTTCGTAACGTGGCAATTAATTTCTTTTTCTCTTCTACCTCTTCCTTCAGCTTGGCCAATTCCTCCTCCGTAATTGGCTCCTCTTCAGAGTCGGAGTCAGAGCTTCAAACAAAAATGGAGGGATAAATACAGTAAGTTTAAAAACGTGAGGGTAATAGAAGGTTTCACTGAGGCAGATGTTCGGTGCTAACTCCTTAACTTGATCCTCTAGGTCTGTGTCTTGCTGCTATAACTCTGAACTTGAATTTCCATAACCCTGAACCCAAAATGAAGTATTTGGAGCTTGAAGTACTGAAACTGAGCTGGACTATGACAGAGACAGAGATGTAGGACCTGATCCAAAGTCCACTGAAGTCAGTGGGAATTTTTCCATTGACTTCAATGGGCTGTGGATCAGGCCTTGAGAGAGCAAGAGATCTGCTCCTCAAGGGTAATCCAATCTGTTAGATGCAAAGGTTCATGTAAGGAAACCCAACTCGGAACATTGTATACGTTCTTTTTAAAAGACTGTTTAAAGCAAGAGGAGGGAGTTGTTTTTTCAAACCGTAGTTTTGAGAGAGCCATGTCCCCCCCTGTGAAGGCTCACTCTGTTAGCTAGTTTGGAGTAGGAAGAGCCATACCCTCACTCAATCTTCCCCGACACCTGAACAGGGCTAGTCATACTCTGATCTTTAAATTGCAATAATGACTACCATCCATCTTCTTATTAATACAACAAGGCAGAGCCTATGGTGTTTTAAATTATGCGTGCTTTATACAGAGAGGGGCTAAAACCGGAATCTTGGATCTGAACCACTTTACATTTTGGGGGAGGGAGTGTTGTGTTCTAATCTCTGGATTTCAGCCCCACCCTATGGCTTTGGTTCCAATGGGGCTTAATTTCTGGGTCCAGTTTATACATGGCCAAAATCTTGTGACACCACTAGTTCACATAAGAGTATGGAAATTTTTCATGAGAAATTGTTTTTGCAAATGTACGTATCTCAGAACTCTCACAAAGATCGGCTAATTTCACGTGACTTCTCCTATTTAGGGGCAAAATGTCATCAGATTGCAGCACTGTCAAACCCCTAACCTAGCCCTGAATCAAACTTAAATTTAAACCCTAGCCTAAACCCAATGAAGATGCAAACATCATTGCAGTGGGCCATCTCCAATTATATAGAAATTAAGATACACTATCACAGTCAAGCTAGGCTGATACCATGCTGTTAGTGGGTAGCTCAGAATGTTCTGGATATGGGACTGGGTTGAGTAATATTCTCTCCACTACATGACTGGATAATATGGCTAAAGATAGTTGTGACAGATATGGCAATTTCCTGAAATATCATTGAAAGATCTTTTGGTATTAAGCTTATGTATTATTATGGGCCAGGATTGTATGTATCTTTCCTACGGGGGATATATGACAAATATTGTACCCATCTTTGGGGTCCATTGTTTTAACTGCATGGTTCATAGTATGATTATGCTCTACTCCAAAAGGAAGGGCTGCCACAACTCTGCCAGGAACAAAAAACAGTGGGTGGTGATTAAGGCAAATCAACCAGGTAACTTAGTAACTCCCCAACCCTGCAGAGAGATACCACCTCTTGGGATAGCTCACATATACTAGTTCAGACTAGATTCTCTGGAGATCAACAGACAAAGAATGGACTTTTGGAAAGATAACCTGATTTTAAACATACTCTTTCTGATCCTGCAAATAGACAGAACCTTCTGTCCAGTGGTGGCTCCAGTCCTTCTAGATGGTTGGAAGGGGTGACTGCTATCAGAGTTCTTGTTGGACTGGGCGGGGGGATGATCTCTGAGATAAGCTATTGGCATGTGTGTAATTTTTTAACTGTTTTTAATATTTTTTCTCTATAATGCTTTCACCTTAAGAATAAATGTGTGCGCTTATAAAAACCTGTGTGTTAACATATAACTGCAGGCAGTTACAAGTGTCCATAGCCTTTGAAGAGAAAGTAAAGTGCAGGTGCTGGCCTGTTTAGGTAGTCTGGCTTGCTGTGGATATCACAATGAAGGCAGGAAACTGTGCAGCCTGGAAAAATCCTGGAAGAGAGACACTTGTCTCTGCTTCAGAGAGACTGCTAAGGAGCTGGGAGCCTAGAGTGGTTCCCTTGAAGAATCATGAGAGAGAAATAAAGGTGCAATTGCCCTGAACTGTGACAATAACTACCTACTGCTCTTCCTTATATGACTACAAACAGATAACCATCAGTATGACAGAAACCATTTTTTGCAGCAGCAGCATTGGGGAAAATGCTTAAAAATCATTGAACTCAGTGAACAAATCAGTGCTGAGGATAAAAACTAAAGGAATTTACAAAAAATGTATCCAGCAAATTTAGCTCTTTTTTCCTGTTCTGAATGTTGTGTGAATGGACTGAAGCCTTTAGGAAATTGTTTGCTATTTGAATTAGTTTTAGAAATAATTTGTTCATGCAAAGTTTAGCCTATGGACTGTTTGCAAATTGCTTCCTACCATTACATCTTTGAATGCTTGGTATGTATGATCTGATATTTGAGCTGTGTGATTACATCACATAATGTAGTTTCTGTTCCCTGACTGGATAACCAAGGATTTATAAACTTCTTTGATTTACCTTCAAAACAAATTCCATTTGCTAATGCAATGATTTGTGTGAATAACCAGACCTCAGTTATTGACCTAAAATGTGCTTTCTATCAATACTTGTACCAAAACATTAGCCAACATGAATGATCATGAAAAGCTAATGAAAAGTTACACCAGCACAGTCAAAGTGAAATTCTTTTTAGAAAACATCAACACGTATATTTTTTTCACTCTTCAACCAGCTCTAGCTTAGGTAACAAATGCTATGTGGGAAGAATATAAACACAGCATTTGAGATGACTGTTAGATACACATTAGACTGAGTCGGAAAAAAAGAAAAACAGGATCCTACAATTACTAAAGAATCAAATGCTACATACTAAAGAGAGCTGAATGTTAAAGAACTTGAACTTATCATCCAAAACATTTCAGCAAGAATGTGTCACAAAAAGAATCCCACTGCTGAAAACAAACCTCTGCAGAAAGAAAGAGTCTTGCTGAAAGCCAATCAGACATATCTATTATTTGCTGTTGAGATGAGCAAGTGGAAGAACTATATAAAGACCTAGGCCAATGTACTGAAAATCAAAAGCAAGATGTCTCATGGATATCATCATGAGGCACTTGCATCCTAATGCAAGGGAATACTCTTTAAAAAACAAAAAACAACAGAAGGACTGACTAGGAATTGAATATTATACTATATATGATAAAGGGGCTAAATCCTTTGCCCCTGTTCCAGCCGAGGCAGCACAAGGCAGCCAGAAACCTTTCTTACCAAGGCAGCTGAGGAGGGTTCCCTTTGACATGGGGAAGCTATGTGTTGTGTTGTAGTTAGTTCTGAGAGGAATGTGTGTGGGAGTATGAGAAATAAATCATGAGCCAGTGAGGAAAGGATGCTGTACAAAATGAAAGAGACACTGCAAACAAGGCAGAATAAAATATATATTAAACTTTTATTTGTCCTGCTGCTCTTTATATGATGTAATGTTAGACCTAGCACTAGTTAAAAAAAAATATTTCCTCAAAAACAAAAAAAGATTTTTTTAAACAAAATTCAATATAAAGCCAACCAATTGTTTTTCATCTCTTCTATTTGAAATTTTGTCATTAAAAAAATCAAAAATTTAATTGAAATCAAACTGTTTTGTGAAACAGTTTGATTTCAATTAAATTGCATTTTAAAAATATAATTTCAGTCCAAAACTGTCAGAATTTTCCGTTAGCTCAAGTATAACGTCTCTGCTTTTGGAATCAAGAGAGTTGAATTCTATTTTTATTTACAACCAGTTTAAATGCTGCTTTTGTGAAATCAGTGGGACTACTCATAAAGTGTTATTCCGTATAAGAGTATCACAATCTGGCCGTATAATAATGAACAAGCTCAGATGAAAGGCTTTCAGAGCTTTCAAAAAGACCTTGACAAGATCCTTCACAGGAGGCTGCTAAGGAATCTAAGTAATCTTGAGGTGAAAGGTCTCTATTGTGAACAAAGTATGGACAGGGAAAACAAATAATTCCACAACATGGCAAAAAGTTAGCAGTGGATGCTCCAAGGTTCCTCATTATGCTTTTCTTTTCCTTGTTTATTTTTTCATTCCTAACATCTTATTTTCTTTCAGCATGCTTATCCACTCTGCCTGAAAAGCCAGAAGCAGTGCATCACTTTTAAATCAGTAGGCCAGTGGTCCTCACATTTTTTTGGTCACTCCCCCCTTCCCTGATCCGTGCCTCCCTGGGAGCCGTGATCTGGAAGCAAGGCCAGGAGCAGGGCTGTAGTTGTGGCCAAGGGTTGTGTCTAGGAGCAGGGCTGCAACTGGGGCTGCAGCAAGGAGCAGAGCCATGGCCAGGAGCAGGGCCAGGAGCTGGTGGCTGAGGCCGGGGCCAGAGCTGCGAGTAGGGGCAGCGCTGGAGCAGAACTGGGTGATGTTCCCTCTCCGCCCACCATGGGAGCTGGCCTAAGTTCCACCGCCCCCACCAGTGTTCCTCCATGTGCTTAGCAGGGGCGTGCCCCACAGTTTGGGGACCATTGCAGTAGATAGCCTTTGTTGTGATGACCCACATGAACATACTAAAGAGCTCACACCTTCCGGCCTCTCCTCCTCCCCCAAGGTTTGCAAATACTCCATCTGAATTAAATCAGCCAGACTGATCATCAGCATATCTTTCTTTGTACATTATTTGTGCTCGCCTATCAAAATAAACACCCTTTGTTGTTGTTGTAAGAAACTGCCTAACAATTAGCGATTTAAAAAACTTCCCTTAACTCATTTCAACCTTCGTACAATTACTTTTTAAAAATCTTTAAGATGTCATTTTGTGACATACCTCATAAGTTTCTTCTATCAGAGGAAAGGACAGCCCCTCTACTCTTGGTGTCCCAGAGCTCATACCTTATTTACAATAGCTTGTTGGAAAAGTGATCTTGTTAGTTGTCCCACTTGCTGTCTAAGGAGACAATGTTCTTGATGTACCTCCAGGAATAGAAAACTATCTTTAGTTATTCCTCAAATGTTATCTTTGCTATCCCCATGAGCAATGTCCTATTCTGTATAATGTTTCTAATTAATTAGCCTAAATGAATATACCCTCCTCTACTGAAATTTATCATCCAGTCCAAAAAGTTCTGTTTTTGTTCAATTTTACATTTTTCCGTGGGTCTTTTTTTATTAACATAACTATTTAATGTTCACAATAGAAGACAAGAATAATACTCAGAAGAATATAAATTGGCACAGTCAGGAATACGATTTTACTAAAATATACTTGAGCGCAGGAAACCACATAAAGGAAGGATAATGCTATAATGGATTTCATAGTGAAGAGCTGGAACAAAGACAAATTCTAGGAATGCTAAAAAGTGGGGGAAATGGAGTAGCAGCGTATTGAAATACATTCGGGGACAAATTAATATGAGAGTCAAGACAACATGCCTCACATTATGGGTTCTTTTCCTTTGATGATTCCTGCTGTGTTCCTCTGGGGTGTCTCTGAGGGCACCGACACCTCTAAAGAATGTAAAAATGAGGGAAGTGGAATATCTCTCCCAGCTATGTAAATGTATCAATCTCCATCTGCTCCATGATGCACTCTTCCCAGGGGGTAGTTCCTTTCAAAGAATGTGATTCAAAAACACAAAGCATGAGGTGGTAGAGAGAGAATGTGGAAGAATGAGAGCATCAAGGCTGCTAGCAGAACACCACAAAGGTTGAAATTTTCAGAAGGCCTCAGCACCCATACTGGGTGCTCAATTTTCAAAAGAGTTCAGATTCCATTTAAGCACCTAAATAAGTATACTGGTTTGCAAAATAACTCAGCATCCCTTGTGATGGGCTCTTGGAAATCTGGCCATGTGTGTCACAATGGGAGCTGTGGGAACTGAGCTCCTTGAAAATCTGGCCTCAGTTGTGCGTTCTGAGTCTCTGAAACTCTGACCTTGATCTTTTCTGAAAAACTGGCTCTTATAGCTAAGGGAGTTGTACTGGCTGTGGGTACTTCATAGCTATAGCCATAATTTCAGTAGGTTTCAGATTACATAAATAATTACCTTGAGGAAACTTTCTTCTTTTTATCCTTCTTTTTCTTGTTGTCCTTCTCCTTTTTCCCTTTCTCGTCAGGATTTTTTTCCTGTTTGGTCTCATTTTTGCCTCTTCCTTTTCTGCCCCCTTTATTATCGTCTTCTCCATCCTCACTGGGCTCCTGCTGCTTGGATATCTGATTTGCCCTGTTCTTCTTGTTTTTGCGGGATTCCCCATCAGAATCACTGTCCTCATTCCCAGCCTGTTTCCTCTGTGCTCTCCTGTTTCTCTGTCTGCGTTGCCCAGCTGTCCTCATCTCCTCTTCCTCCTCCGAATCTTTTCTGGCTCTCCCTCTGGCATTTCCTCTTCTGGTTTTGGCAGTTATTTTCTTCTCGTTTTCAGATTCTTCTTCATCTTCACAATCATGATGGGGGGTGGGAGGGACAGACAAAAACAAAAAGTTAATATCGTGTATCAGTACCAGCAATTCTCTCACACACACACGTACAGAATTTATGTTATCCGTATGATATACTGTAGCTGCACATGACATAACCAAATGATAAAAAGTTTAGAAACCTGACCTGTGATGAAAGATTAAAAAAACTGGGCATGTTTATTCTTGAGAAAAGAACACTTTTGAGTGGGGAATGTGAGGCGGTGTATGAACCTATACTGGTGAAGTAAGGAATAAGGAGCAGCTCTGGGCCCAGAAAGCCCTGCCCAGCTGCCCCTGTTGGTGTGCTCATAGCGGAAGCTAAGCTCAAAAGGGAACAGTTTAGCTCAGTCTGGATGGACAATTGCAGGCTTCTGCCAAGAAGCCACTGAGGTTTCAGGTAGCCAGGCCCAGTCCTCAATGCCAAGCCACCACAAGCCTATCAATTGCGGAGACTGGCAACAATGAGTCATGGCTGCGAGAGGAAGACCCTTTGGAGCATGGACAGAGAGAGCTTCAGAAGGGACCCACAAGCAAACCAGTGGCACCAATAGAGGAACAGAAGCTGGGGTAGGAAGTGGCCCAGGTAGCAGATGTAGGGGTGCCTGCCCCTTAGGTCGCACATTTTTTAGTTACTGCTTCATTGGGCCCTGGGTTGGAACCCGGTGGAGCAGGGAGGTCCCAGGTTTCCCTAATCCCAGCCATTGACTCTTGCCAACTGGCGACGTGGCCATGACTCTCACTATAGGGCAAAGTGGCCACTGACTCTCACTGCTGGGAGACATATCCCAGAGTACCACCAGCAGATGGTGCTCCTGGGAGCAGATCTGAACCCCCTGTTCCCCAGCACAGGATCTGATAAATCTTCAAATATGTTAAGTGCTGTTTTAAAGAGGACATTGATCAATTTTCTCCATGTCCTCTGAAGAAGTAATCTGCTTAATCTGCAACAAGGAAGATTTAGGTTAGATATTACGAAAAACTTTCTAACTATAAGGATAGTTAAGCTATGACATTGATTCCAAAATTTTGCTGGAAGGCTATTCCAGAATAGCCTTCCAGGGAAATTTTAGAATCACTGTCATTGAAATTTTTAAGAACAGGTTAGACAAACACTTGTCAAGGAAGTTTTAGGTATACTTGGTACTGTCATGGTACAGGAGGTGGACTGGATAAAAGTCCTTCTAGCCCTACATTTCTATGATTCTATCATTACAGCTCACCACACTCCTATACCCCTGACAGGTTAAGATACCAAGTTCATTATATTATCACCCTAGCTGGTAGACTTCCCTGCTGCCTTTCAACCACTGGAGTTATTTTCCAGATATATTAGTTTAAACATGAAATTCAGAATGTAGTACAGTCAAAACATGATTACAGTAATTCATGAACTATGGGATCAGGATGTCTCAAAAAAATGGTAGTAGGCTATAGAACTCTTCACTTCACATGATTAGTTTAAACCCAGCCTGAGTCTCTGCACTAAAAACAGTCATTTGGTTAAGTGGAGACCTGCCAAACAGGAACTGGATTAAGCCTCCACATCTCATGTCATGCACTGCAACAAGAAAATGTCTGAATTAGAATTGAAATTGTCCATCGCTGATTACCTATTTTGCTGTCATCATCTTCGCTTTCAGCTGCGCTGCCTTCTTCATTGTCAACTTCAATGACCACTATGAAAGAAATCATATTGTGCTGTACATTGAAAGATGAATAGTTATTAAAGACATTTTTAAAATATATGCTTAGAAATGACTTGAATGTATCATATTTGGGGTCTTAGTTACATAAACCCAACATACTGGAACACTGAAGTTTTAAAATATATATTTTAGTGAGTACAACCAGGGAGGCATGAACAATACAGTGGCATGTGGCACCCCTTGTCCTCCTTTCTTTGGCCAGAGCACTGGAGTTGAGAATGGTGGTAATAAAAAGTGAGTTTTTCTTTTTCAAATAGAAAGAATATGTAGGATGTGAGAGGTAGAAGTTTCATGGAGAGATGAGGTAACCAGCAGCAACCTCCTGACTGGGAGAAAGTAGAAAAAAAATTTAAAAAGTGCTGCCTCCCTGGGCAATTCTCAAACTTCCTTTAAGAATGTGCAAGACTAGCAGTGACTAGAATTCTGGAATTTTCTAAGATCGTCTGCAAGCTTTAACAAAGAGCCATTTTCTGGTAAAACTGAGTGGAGGGGGAATGAAATTTAGGAATAGCAGCACAGCTGATGGGTAGAGGGTTCCAGAAGAGGAGAAAGGAGTTTCTTTTGAAGCTTCAGATTTAGAATTCAAAACTCTAAACAAAGTGGCAAGAAATGATTTTGTTCTTTCTTGGACAGGGAATTGCCCTACCTCATAGCCCCCAAGAGACGAGATAGAGAGTGGAGACTCCAGGGAGAGGACCCCCCATATACTATCCACCTTCCACTCCCAGGACAACAATACTTAGGTTGGAGTGGGGTCCCTGGTCCTAAGTGAAGGGACATGGCTGCAGTGTTACTGTCTGAGGGAGTCCAGTAATGCAGTGAGGGAGAAAGCTGATGGTTGGCTTAATGAGAGAGGGGCACTTATGGGCACTGTTTATAATGTATAGAGAAGATTGGTTGAGTTGCTCTGTTTACTGAAATGTGATTAGAGGATGTGGATCTATGGTTCTACAAATGTTATCAAGTCTGTTACCTAAATGTTTACGGAACTGGGTTTATTATGCCTGGAGAGATCTAGAACATTTTTTATGGGAGTTGTCATTCTAGTCAAACTATTCACACTACTCTAATACTGATTACTAATGAGTAGAGCAGGAGATATCCTGTACCTGCTAGCCACAAGAAACCAGGAGTATATCCCAAATAATCTGGGGCACTTTGAACCAGTGGTGGTGGTGGTAGAGAACTTTATGTATTTAATTCCAAAGAAGTTCAGCTGAAGAAAAGAGCTATTTGGTGATCTGGTGTTGACCTAGTGTTGGCCAACCGGGGTCGGCCAACTGGTGTCAACTAGCGATGTTTCCTCAGAAAGATTTCTACTGGTGTAAGAGGAGAAGATTGCAGCCGGCTCCCTGAAAAGTTCTCAAGGTGTCTCTGTCTGGTTCTGGAGGCCCAGAAGCATGAGGGAGAGGGCTTGAGGTATGCCGATGGAATGTATAAGTTGATATGTGGTGGGAAAGAATTAAGGAGGAAATTAAGAAATATTGTTCATTAATATAACTATGCAGTTATTCAATTTCTATATATCATATATTTTCAGACATGTGCTACCTAACTTTCTCCCTATAAAGTCAGGACAGTAAGCCTACAGTAAGTTGTACAATTCATTTTTTCTAAAACACCCTTTCAGTCAAGAGGAAACTAAAATTATCATAATTATTCACTTCCTTGTGTGCCTTTTCACTTTTCCTCGCTCTTGTAGTGGCGCCTCCCCGCACCCAGTTTCTGTCATGGACTCACATTAAGCAGCTTGTGACCTCTTAAACGATGATGTAGAAGTTAATTTATCCAGTGAAAATTGTAACCAAACAATCAGGCATTATTGCTTAGCTTTGCTGAAATAGGAGATTATAAATCAAAAAATGGTAAAATATGTAAAGCTGTAAACAAGAAAAAACAAAAAGTCTTGTTTCTGTCCATGTATTAACATGGAAAGGGTTATTGTCCAGTATTCGACAGGCATATTAAAACAGGAATGTATGCACAAAATTTAAATTCCCTCCACAAAACATCTTTGTAATTGTCTGTCATTTGCACAACATCTGCATAATAATTTTTTAAGATTATGCAAAAATTTAATCATGCAATATCATCAGTGGGATGTGAAAATAAGTGCTGTTTTGTTCGGCCTAGACACTTGCCTTCTGTTGCTGGCAGTAACTGGATCTACATTTGACAAAGATCATTACATTGCCATTGAGAGCGTCAATGACGAAGACAGACATCTCTAAAAAGATATGTTGCATGCAGCGGTAGCTCATGGTCTTTTATTTGCAACTAATTCCTTTACTGAGCTCCTCCAGCCAAAGAGAAATTCCCAAGGAAGCATTATAATGATATAGGCTTGGCCTTACTGCAGATTCTGATGAGTGCAGACAACAAGCAAACAGCTGAGGGGTTAGAATATATTCTGAATCATGGGCTGGAGCTAATAGTATATCATGCAGAAATTAACATTATGCACTATGCACTATGCAGCATAGCAACTTAAATGCAATAGAAAGTAATTTATTGAATTTAATTAAATATAGTGGCATAAGGTAATAAATATGCTAAACCGAATCCAGCATATCAGACAAGACAATATGTTGCACTAAATAATAGGATCACTCATCATTCTGACTGGGGAGGGGAAGGAGAAGGTAGGCCATGGTCTTCCAAATAATAGAAAGTCAACGTGTTTACATGCTTGATTATCTATGTGATCAGCAGTAAAAGTGCTCAATAACAGAGATTTTAAACAACAAACAGAAAAAAAAACATGAAGACAAATGGAAGTGGATATTACTGTGAAAAGGAGGTGAGAAAAAGCATTGTATTAGCCTGGAAGTGCAAAGAGAGGATTAGAAGGGATCATGCAACCGCAAGAGTAGTAAGTTCATAGTGCAGATTCTGTACAATCTTGGTTTTTTTGCAAAAGCCGACAATTTATAGCATTAGATTGAAAGGTAGTTACTGCCTCCATGACCTCATTGTTCTGCAAAAATAGACCTTGCAAACCTGCTAAATCCATTTGTCCTAAAGATACCTTCTAAAAAAGAACACATTTACTGTGCAACATTGTGGCAACATTTAAGTGACAAATTATCACAAGTTCTTTTTATATTTTCTGGAATTACACATTATTGTGCTTCATTCCAAACACTCTGGCCTTCTCTGAACTAGATAAGAACATAAGAATGGCCACACTGAGTCAGACAAATGGTCTATCTAACGTAATATCCTGTCTTCTGACAGTGGCCAGTGACAGATGCTTCTGAGGGAATGAACAGAACAAGGCAATTATTGAATGATTCATCCTTAGTCATCCAGTCCCAGTTTCTGGAACTCAGAGAATTAGGGACACCCAGAGTATGGGATTGCGTCCCTGACCATCTACCCTTCACAACATTCCCTGGCAATGAGTTCCATACGTGTACTTGGCCTTTCAGAAAGTCTTTGACAGGGTCCCTCACCAAAGGCTCTTAAGCAAAATAAGTAGTCTTGGGATAAGAGAGAAGAATTTCCACATAGTGAAACATTCTGGGAGTTAAAGGATATCAGGGTTGTTTGTTAATACCTCACAATTCTCAGGTGCAGTCAGTGTCATCATCAACATGAGCACCAACATAGACCCTACCCTGGAGCAGAAGTGACAGTTCTTGACGCTGCTTTCCCTGACTAGTTGCATTGCTGCTGAAGGTTGGAAAGTGTTACAGGCAGAATTCAGGATCAAATAAGAGCTCCTGATATTTCAGTTAATGGGCACAGTGCTTATAACTCCCCTTACCACAATGTCCCAGGATCAGCTGTAAAATAATCTACTGGTGCAGCAGGCAGGCATTGAACACCAACCTTGCCTTCTTTCAATCCATGAATGTTTCCTGAGCGGGTTCTGGATGAGGCCTCTAATTTATGTTGGGATGATAGTTGGATGGGGTGATGGTGAGCGGCTCATAAATTTCTAAATGAAGGTGGATACCTATTACTATGTCTTTGAAGAAACATCTCGGTACTACACTGATGGTATTGGTATTGTTAGTTCTGGGATTCTTCTTCCCTCAAGGACAAACAAATAAAAAAGGCAATAAGGCACAATGACATCAAATAGAACACACAGTGTGTATATTATTATTAATCATAATTATTCTAGTAGCACCCAGAGGCCTCAGACAGGCTAGGTACCCATTGTCTCAAGCACTGTATATACATAGAGTGAATGACAGTATCTGGCCTAAAAAGCTTACAGTCTGAAGACAGTTAGTTATGTCAATGTCCTCTCATCTTGTGATAGTTCATCTTCATTTCAGTCATATTCCTCTGTCAGCTCTCTCCTCCTGATTCTTGGCAATTTTCATCAGCCCCATCCTTACCCCATGCAAGCAGCAACAACCTGGAATGATTGCCTGGATGGAGACAAGCTCTGCATAGAATGGCCCAAGATGGAGGTGCCAGTGACTCAAGCAGGCCTGACAATGCTCTTTTATTGTATTGGCCCTACAGCCTCTTGATGTTGTCTCAGCACTGGTTAGCACTACATCCAATTCCCAATTTGCCAAACTCTGTGACACCTTGCTGGAGACCTGCCGCTTATGGATCAGGTAGGTGAGCTCCACCTGGAACACCGCATCATTCCATATCCCATGCAGGGCTCTCATATTGGTCTCAGGCTAGTTTTCAGCTCTAGCAGACGTTTTCCCAGAGCAGGCATGGTAGGATGCAAAAACAAGAATTCATCTATCTCACAGAAATAGATGCTAGAAAAAGCAAAAAAACCCCTCATCCCCAGCTTTCCATCCAACTGATATAACTGATGCTTGCAAAATCCTTGGGCAGCAGTTGTATATGTGTTGTGCAGTTGTTAGCAGCTTAAGCCACTTGTATTGCAAGGCTTTTATACCATGTAGATGTGACCTAAACTGCTCTGCCTGATGAATGTGAAACTGATGAAACTTGTTAGACCTATTTTGGGAAACCATTTTTTAACTAAACTTTTTTTTACATAAATGTTACTCAGAAAGTAACAAATGTGCCAAAGTATAAATAAGACAGGAATAAGCAGAAGGGGAAAAGAACTTCACAAGGATAGAAACGCTGGTCCGTGCAAATATCACTAGTAATTTAAAAAAGGGGGGGATAGGGAAATACAGGATACCTATAGAGCTCACAGTGTGATCTGAAGTATCAGAGGGGTAGCCGTGTTAGTCTGGATCTGTAAAAGCAGCAAAGAATCCTGTGGCACCTTATAGACCAACAGACATTTTGGAGCATGAGCTTTCGTGGGTGAATACCCACTTTGTTGGATGCATGTAGTGGAAATTTCCAGGGGCAGGTATATATATATATGCAAGCAAGCTAGAGGTAATGAGGTTAATTCAATCAGGGAGGATGTTCTAGCAGTTGAGATGTGAAAACTAAGGAGGAGTAAACTGTTTTTGTAGTTGCAGCGCATTCCAGACTTTTAATCCCGAGCTGACTGTGTCACAATTTGCAGATGAACTGAAGCTCAGCTAAGTTCTTTTGAAGTCTGGTCCAAAGTTTTTTGCTGCAGGATGGCCACCTTAAGATCGCATAGTGTGACAGGGAGTTTGAAGTGTCTCCTACAGGGTTGTATATTGCATTCCTAAGATTGATTGGTCCATTTCGCTTTTCCGTAGGGATCCAGTTTGGCCGAGTAATATACAAGGGACTTTGCTGGCATATTATGCGATATTTCATTGCTGAGTGCAGGTGAATGAAACCGGTGATAGTGGCTGACTGGTTAGGTTCTGATGATGGTCGCTGTGTGATATGTGGGCATCGAGTTGACATCGAGGTTGTTATGCATGATCGTTCTGAGCTAGAGCTACTATGGTGCGGTGTGCTAGTTAACCTGGAGAATACGTTTCAGGTGTGCAGGTTGTCGTGGGAGGATGCATGCCACCCAAGCCTGTGAAAGACGTGAGGTCATGTCCAGGATGGTGGTAATACCAGATGATCTTTGGAGGAGTTTAGCTGGGGACGGATGCCAGTGGGTCCTGTTGGTTCTTTCTTGGGTTGTCTGCATAGGAGGGCTTCTGGTAACATCTGCTCGTGATCGTTTCCTATTATCCTCATGCCAGGTATTGTGTTGAGAAATGCCTTGGGATGATTGTAGTGTTGTGACCTGACTGACGGAGTTAGAGCAGATGCTGTAGACAATGGATCATGTGGTGGCCGGGATGGAAGCTGGAGCATGAAAGGTAGGCTAGCAGTCCGTAGGTTTTCGGTATAGGTGTGGTAAGTTGACCATCCCTTATGTCACCGCGTGTGTTATGGAAGTGGACCTCCGTTTAGATGCTTCCACGAGTTTGATGTGGAGTGTGAAGCTGTTGAAATCGTGGTGGAATTTTCCAGAGCCTCCTTCCATGGTCCAGTATGATGAAGATGTCATCAATGTAGCATAGGTTCGATGCGGCATAGTGATCGAAGCTGACGGAAGCATTGTTCCAGTGTCGGCTCCAAAATATTGGCATATCTGGGGCCAGCGGGTGCCCATAGCGATGCACTGATGCTGAGGTAATATATATTGCATCAATTTGAAAGTTGTGTGGTGAGATATAAGGCACAGTCTCAGCAACAGTTTGCTGTGACATTTTCTTTGTTCATCAGGAGAACTGTTCATGACAGCTTGATTCATCTGCTGTGTGGGATGTTTGTTGTAGAGAGCCTCTACATTCTCCATGTGGCAGGATGATGTTTCTGGAAGGACCCCCATGCTGAGTCTCCTCAGGAAATCAGTGGTGTCACGGAGATAGCTGGGAGTGCTGGTGGCATAGGGTCTGAGTAGAGAGTCCACATAGCCAGATAGTCCTTCAGTGAGAGTGCCAATGCCCGAGATGATGGGGCATCCAGGATTTCCGGGTTTGTGGCTCTTGGGTAGTAGAGCGAATAACCCTGGTCGAGGCGGTAAGGGTATGTTGATTTGTTCCGGTGTTAGTGTAGGGAATGTCTAGTACAAAGTGTTATTTATTGGGGTGGTGCTATTGGATTGTAACTCAGTATTGTATGTTGCTGAACGGAGATGATCAATTTCTACAATTCAATGATAATTGAAAGTATCAGGAGAGGAGCTACAGCCAAAGAGCACCAGATTCTGGGACATGTGCCTTTCATGATAGTCAGTGTCAGGAACATTGGTACCAGTGCCAATTTTTAAAATACTTATAAGACTTCTGATGTGACATGGTGGACAATGCAGATGAAGCAAAGTCACATGACACACACTAATTCCCTAATACTAGGTCCAGGGAGTAGGTCTGGCAAGTGGCACTTGTTAGTGAGTGTCAACACTTTCTCTGCTCCACAGGAGCATGTACACATTACAGGATCTGTTCAGGTTCACTTGAAAGGTCAGTGAGATTTTTTACACACCTAACGTAAGTTTGGACTTTATAAAAAAGCAAAAAACCTGAAGTGTTTCTAGTGGCTTCCTTGCAAACATTTCACATAGCTCTGCACTTTATTAACATTAAAAAAGTTGTGTCATAAAACTGATCATGAAACTAACATATATTATACATGTTAAAGAAATAGATCCCTTCTCAGCTGCTGGAGTGATGAAGGCCACATGTGTAGAAAATCAAATAATTTTAAGACCTTTGGTGTATTAATAATTGACTTTTTGGTTTTATTTGTTGCTTTTGTCACATATCTAAAAGATCAACATTATTGGTAGTTTGGACATTTGACAGATAGGAGCAATACATTGTTAGAAATGTACTTAGCATTATTATCAGAAAGCTACTTCAGATCATTAACTCAGTAATAGTTTTCCAAGAGGAAAAGAAGGGACTAAGCATCCCACAATTCAATGCTACAATTATTCATGGCAAACTCTGTCTTACTGAATTATTAGAGGAGCATATCATCCATATACAAATTACATTTCATGGTGACACTACATCTAAATGCTCTTTAGCATTAAACATCAATGGACTTCTATATGACACAGCCTACAGAAATGGTAGAGAAGTATTCCTCAGATACTTTACTATTATCCTGCATCAAAACTGAAGGCTTCATGATACACTGGTTTGCTGAAGTGGTTATTTATAATCTTTGGTGCAAGACCATAAACATCAGTATGTGGGATGCTTTTAGCTGTATAACTGTCACTTGTTTCCAGCTTTTTCAAATTGGCCTACACGTGATCAGACTTGTGAACAGCTCTAAGAAGCAGAACAGAGCTATGCAGCAACATCTAGAATGACTCAGTGTTAATGAGAAGGTTTGAAGAGGATCTCAGACATCTTGGGGTATGTGTTCACTGCAGTTATCTTGGATGACCAGCACCAGGATCCGAGCACCCAGGTTAGCCTAGCCCAGTGTGCACAGCCACACTGCAAAACTCTGCCTGAGTTACTGGTGCTGCACCTGGATGTGTCACTAGGACTTTGGGATAAGCCTCCTGTGGTTCTTTGTGCAGTGGTAAGCTGAATCATTCTGATTCTTTCCCAGTGAATTGTGAGAGAACTTCTCTGTCTTTCTGAATTCATGGAGGGAGTCATGGGAAGGCACCAAAGGACTATCACCACTCAAGTGATTTAGCCTTCATCCTCAATTCAAAGTGGTCAGGTTATGAACCAAAGACTGACTCAAGTTTTAGCCTATAGCCCCAGTCAGGCAAGCTAGGGGTTGAAAGCTCCGCCAAACTCGGGTGAGAGGGATTTGTGTGTAGATGGGACACGGGGCTGGGGAAACACCCAAGTAAGAGGCTGAGTTAATGCTGCAGTGAAGCCTGGCCCGTAGATGCCAATAGACTGCTCAGAGGGAAACCTGGAATTTTCTCACTTTGGTGGCCTCAAGTGGAGCACTCCATGAGATATAGAGACAGATTGTGTGGGGGCCTTCACTGGCCATTCAATGGCCTTGTTCATTCAGGTCACTCTGCCCTCATAAACCTGGGATTTAGAGCTGTAGATACTGATAAATTCCTACCTCATCCATCCTGCCATTGACCTTTGCACTTGATCATATGCCCTGGAGCTGAAATGGGAGCAGTGGAGGGAAGCATTCATATTTAATTTTTGTTTTCTAGCTCATTCTATATTTTCTTACTGACAAACTTTCCCTGAGGTCTTATTCTGATAACATGATGCAGCATGCAAATGTTCCTCAGAACTAACCCATAAAATATAGTCTAGTTGTGTAACACTGCTGGCTGGCAACTGATCAACAGTTGCCTATATTCCACCCAGGAGGAGGCTGCATTTCAGAAATAGGCAAAGTGGTTTGTGTGTAGTATGGAAAATACTGTAAGATTCTTCAGGATTACGGGTGACATAAAAAATGAATAATATGACTTTTTATTATTTAATTATTAAGACAATATACTGGAGCATAGACAGACTTTCAAGCAATTACCTAGAGTCAAAGGCCCAGCCTACTTGTGACAGGCTCCGCTGAAGGAAATGAGCCAACCCTGCTCCACCTAAGGGTAGTTAATTGCCTATGTAGCTGGAAGGCAGTTAATTGAGGAACCAAATAAAAGGCTTAGGAGATCTCAGATGAAAAAAGCTTCTGAGGAGAAAGGAAGCTCCAGAGAAGGGGAGCACCTATGGACCCTGAATTAGGCAACAGCTATCCAGACAGGGAAAGCCTGAGAGAGACCTTGAACAAGCTGGTGAAGACTGCAGAGCTATCTGGGCAGTGGAGAATTCTCAGGCCTTACAACATAAGAAGCTGCTTCTGGAACTTAGAGAATTTTGCTTTCGGACTTTTAAGTTTTATCTGGGCTCTGAGGTAAGAACTCTGGTGCAAGTGTTCCTTTCAGAAGGCTTTATTAAAGGGAGATGTACTGCTGTAGAGTTTTTGGCTTCTCCTTTCCAGGCTGTTTTAGTGACCTCGTTGTTATCTCGTTAAGAGATGGAAACTGAGGCAAGCCACAGGAGAGCCTCACTCCTCAATGAGGGAGCAGTCAGGAGGTGACAGTACCTGTTCTACATCTGGACCTGATAAGCAGATCTGATAATGTAGGTAGGTCTCTTTCACCAGAAACTAGTGAAATTCTCTCTCCAGTGCCAAAAGATACAGTCATCCATACATCCAGTTACTTAAAAAAAAATCTGAAATTTATATGTAATAAATGGTTACATATAAAATCAGAACATGCATTCTAGAACTCAGCCTTACTTAATTAAATCCTTTCATATCTTATAAAGCAATCACCCAAGTCCCACAAGTGTTTCACAGTCAGGCTTCACTGTGACCTCCATTGATAAGATACTTGCTATTGTTAACTTGCTTCCTCAGTGAAGGATCCAGGGTGTACCTCTGCAACTCCACTTATACCCCCAACAACCCATTGTCTATATCCATAACCAAAGTCCCCATCTGTTTATTTCTTCCTGTAAACTTCCTCTCTTGAAAAATTTTTCAATCTCTTGATTAACATTTGGCTCAGTATGTGCAGAAAACCAGACAGAGAGAGAAGCATCTGTTACATCCTGCTTGAAAGAAACCTGGCTGAAACCTGCAGGGCCAGCTCTAACTTTTTTGCTGCCCCAAGCAAAAAAACAACAAAAAAACCGAGTGCCGCCCCCACCCGAAACAACCCCCCTGAGCACCACCCCACTGAAACAAAAACAAAAACCCCTGAGCATCACCCTGCCGACCCCCCACCCTGAGTGCTGCCCCACCAAAACAAAACCAAAAACACCCGAGTGCTGCCCTGCTGAAACAAAACAAAAAAACCGGAGCACTGCCCCACCACCCCAAGATTGGCTGCCCCTTAGAAGGCGCTGCCCCAAGCACGTGCTTGGTCGGCTGGTGCCTGGATCCGGCCCTGGAAACATGTCACCTCCTGGTGACATGCCTGAATTTAAGAATATAATTTTCAGTATTGATACCTAATTTCTTAAATATACATCACTGCAAAATGGATGGATGGATGAAGACAAGCAGGTTACTGTCTCTGAGCACAGGCCTCACATGCCACCCTCTAGTGAATTATTAAGCATGAAACTGACCCAGAGAATCCTGTTAAACTATCTGCACCCCCTTTTCTCCTCTGCCAGTTGGCATCAAGAGGTTCCTGGGCCACAGTTGGTAAGCATAGCAGAATTGAGCCCTCTGTGGCTTAGTGAGGGCCATACACCAAATCAGTCACAAAGCTGGGAATAGAAGATGTGAGTCCTGTCTCCCATGCCCCTGCTTGGTCCACCAGACCATATTCAAGAGACCATCTATTTCTTCGCTTCTTACTGATATTTTACTGATCATTTCACATCATGCAACATTACAGCAAATTATTGTGTTGCACCATCCTGAACATGCCCCAGGAACAATGCATCTGCCAAACATTTGAGAAAATGCTACACTTTTCTAAATTGTATGGATATCACTGATTACAGACATGTCTGAAGCGTTGCTGCTCATGGAAAGAGGTGGGTTAGGTGTCTTATACCTAGCTTTGAAAGGGTTAGATTTTTTATCAGTAGGTGTTGGTAAATTTCTATTTCACCATACACATACAAACCAATTAAAACATATTTCTATTGATGGTGATGATAGAAATTTACAGATATGCAAAATAAGAAAAATGCTGCTTGGGAACTTATTAGAGTCAAAATCCAGTGATCTAGATTATTGAATTAGGCTTATGGGCTAGTGAATTAATAGTAAAAACAGGCATGATTTGTTGAGTTAAGGATTTTTACTTTTCATATTTTGACATGTGATATTGACGATTTGTGGTTTAAAGCTTGAACTTCTTGAATCTCAACATCTGCTGTCACTAAATAGTTGTTTTACACCACACCATAATTTCCTGAATCTGTGAACATTTACATAGCTAAAAATAAAAAAAAATTAAAATAATATATCCATCAACATTATGAAAATAATATTGAATTTTGCTAAACCTACTTATACCAAATTGTTTCTGACAGGAATTAATTCAGACTGATAAAGTACCATGACTGATACTATCAAACAGATTGTTACCAAATTAATTTGGTCCAGCAATAATGTAAAAGAATTTACCTTTATAGCAATAAAATTAGAGATAAGAATGAACCAAGCACAATGGATCATTTCTCAGAGAGTTCCTATATATTTATAATAAGACGAACTGAAGCTCTGGAATAAACACAACCTAACTTTGTGTATTTGAAATCCAGATCCAGACCTGAAATTAGCAGCATGAGCCCATCTCGAAATAGAGTCAAGATAATTTCGATCTGACAAATGGATTTTCATATAAATTGTGAAGAGAACGTTATATGTTACTAATAAAATCTGATGTAAAATCTACCTAAAGTTTAATTATGATCCTATTATCCAAGGCAGAAAAGATATAACACCATTCTTGTTCATCTCAGGAATGCTGATTCTGGTAAGAATCACTCTTTTTCATCGATGTTAACATAACTGAATTATTAGTCCGATATTTAGACCCAAAGGGCAAATGCTTGCAGCTGACTAGCTAGCTAGCTAGGTTAAAATTTAGCACAGTACCCATTTCCTACCAATATGGGTAAATGCTGTAGTCCGGTTTTGTCCAAGTAAGAAATTATTAAAGATGAACAAACACCCACAGAAGTCAGTAAGAATTCTGGCTGAGTAAAGACTGAGTGAAGACATCAGAATTTGTCCCATACTAAGAATAGATTCCACTGATCCATAATAACTTAGAGTCCACGCAAGCACTCAGTATTTGAAAATTATATCAATCAATAAAAGAGAAAAAAGACTGAAAAAAAATATGTGATGGTATTTGGAGAGGAGAGGAAAGGATGTCAGTTACTCCTTTAGAGCCCTATCCTGCAAAGTGCTGAGCAGTTCTTGGAGCTGCTGGTTATAAAAGTAGAACTTACTGTGTTATTTCTGAACATGAGATTGCTAAAAATTTGTTGTGTGGTATCAACCATGATACTTAATGAGACTTGATTAATTCCTGTTAAAAACAATTTGATATAAGATGCCTGACCCACCTCCTTCCAGGTGCAAAATCAGATATTTCATGCCCACTACATTTAGAAAAGTTCAGCATTACCCATGAGAGAAGAGTGCATGCCACACCTTCAGAACCTGCTCAACACTTTGCAGGATCTAGCCCTTAGATAATACAGTCCAAGAAAAACCATGTCTAATATCCAACACATAATGATGCAGCATCAACATGGAAATACTAATAAAGGCTTTCATCATTAATCATGTGTATTATATTTAATATTAAATACTGTACAAACTGAAAGAGGCACCGAAAATCCTTTGTTTAGATCTGCTGCCCCATCTGTTGGTAGAACTGTGGGTCAAGGAATGGTGGTCCTTGCATTGTTTTGATTTATGAGCTAGTGGAAAAACTAAATTGACCTCTTATAAGAAGCAAACTAAAAGCAAAGGTGCTTTCAAGTAAAATAAATTTCTAAACAGATAATGAATTACACTTTGAAGGTAAAGTTCTACCAGGAAGAATAAGGGGCAAATAGTTTTAAGCAATCCTGCAGAATGTTGAGCTGCATACAGTAAGTGAATACAGGTATAAGATGTATAATTATATTTGTAATTACCAGCACTCTCAATGGTGGTTGGCTTTTCGTGTCTAGGCATCATGACTGTATTTCACAGGGTTGCTCTAGCTGCTGCCTGTACAGGAGATTGCTTGAAGGATAAGTAGTTCAGGATAAAGTGTCTAGCACATCAAACGAGTTTTGCCTGTCAGTGAAAAGGAGGCGCTGCTGCAGTTTCATGGACTGAAACATAAGACGATACTAATTTCCCAAGTGATTAACTTTTCATGAATGTTTAGTTTACCATTTAGGGTTGGAGTACTGGGGTCAAAAGGAAGGGAGAGCTTGTTTGCACTTTTTTTTTTCTTTTTAATTTGAAAAGGAACAAAAATTCTTTTGGAATATACACTCCTGCAGAAGTGAGCTCAGTTGTTTAAATGATTAAGTGCTTTGCTAAATCAGGACCTCATGCTTTGGCTACACAGGAAAGTTTTGCCAATATAATTATAACCCCCAGCCCACCCCATGGATGTTCTTATTCTGGTGTAGAGTGACTGTTTTGGTCCATGTTAAACCTCTTCCTAAGCAACATAACCTAAACCAAAAGAAAGTATTCTAAACCAGAATAAGAATGTCTACGCTGGGGGAGGGGAGAGCTTATACTGGTATATTGGTTTAAATTCATAGCTTAGTTTATATTGAAAAAGCTTTCCCGTGCAGACATGGAATACAACTAAGGCCTTGTCTACACTTACAGTTTTGCAGCGCTGGCCGTTACAGCTGTGGTCGTACAGCTGTGTACGGCCAGCGCTGCAGTGTGTCCACACTGACAGCGACCAGCGCTGCAGTGTGTCCACACTTGCACCAGTTGTAGCGCTGTTGTGAGTGGTGCATTGTGGGCAGCTATCCCACAGAGCACCTCGTCCCAATTTGCTGCTGGGGGTTGTGGGAAGGGGACGGAAGGGTGCGGGTCATTCCGCTTCCTGTTCCAACGACCCGTGGTGCATCGCTTCCCTTTTCAGCCGTTTGGTGGCCAATTGTGGATTCTGCGCGTGTGATTTCAGTAAGAATGGCGCCGAGTGCTTGGATGTTGTGATGGATGTTGCCGCCAATCCGTCTGGCAGTTGATTTTCTTATGCTCAAAGTGCAGTGAGAGCTCAGGCTGAAATAGATTGCTGCTGACATGTGCAGTAATGTGCTTGTCGCGTAACGACGTGCTCTGCAGTGTGGACGCACTTTGGCTCGGGAACAGTATGGTGGTGGGTACATCGTCCTGCAAGTCTGGGATGACGGGCAGTGGTGCAGACTTTGAGGTGCGAAAGCCCTTATCATGGACTGTGTGACTGAGCTCCCCACCCTGTCACAAGACACGAGACTGAGAACTGCCCTGTCAGTGGAGAAGCGGTGGTGGCTATTGCAGTCTGGAGCTAGAATCGCAGGCTAACGATCCCGGTCGCAACCAGTTGGAGTGGAAAGTCAACGTTGTGAATAGTGGTGATGCAAGTTTGCAAGCCATTATGATCCTGTTCGGAACCGTGATCTGGGGATGTGGGACTTGTTGGATGGCTTTTGCCCATGGGTGTTCCCTACCCTTCTTTTTTTTTCTTTTTTTTTCTTTTTTTTTTTTTTTTTGGGGCAATGATTGGGCGCATATATTATTCTGGCCACCCCCCTGACATCCGGTCATTATCGCGAGAGGTATTTCTCATGGTTCTCAGGCGCTTGTGGATCACGTGGGCGTTTCTCACTGACTTAAGGTGGCTGGAAAGGTGCTGATGCAGCATCTTTCGCGGAACAATGTGGCTGTTTCAGCGAAGCTGCAGGCAGGGGACTTTTTTTCCCAGACCGTAAGATCACATGGCGGGACGTCGAATGCATTGTGATATTGGAGACCCGCTTACCGTTAATGCCCTTGGCTTCGATAACGTATACAGGAAGCTTGATGCAGCAAGAACGTTCACTAAGGCTGAGCGGTGCGAATGACGTGGGCATGCTTTTGGCCGTTTAAAGGGGAGATGGGAAGTCTTACGGGAATGGGTGGGGAAAGCAGACATCTCAGCGATTATACGCTGCTGTATCCTCCTTAATATTTGTGAAGAGGTTGAACTTCATTGGATGGCCTCTGAGTTCACGCTGGAGGTGAGATTTGAACAGCCAGAGCAGGGCGGCTGAGAGGCCGCACAGGCTTCATAGATAATGGGTGCCTTAAGGAGCACTTTTTTGAGGTGAGCCACAGTATGATTGGGTGCCTTCCACTGCAGTTAAAGTTGCTCCGCAGTTACTTGCTGTTGGTTTCATTGATTTGCGCGTTCCTATTTTTTATTGTGTACATCGTTACGTTTCGTTAATAAATACAGTCAATAAAGACAGAATCTTTTTTAATACAGTCATAAAACGGAAGGGGGGTTGGTGATTATTTCCTCTTTCTAGGGAGTTCTTTTGGATGCGCTGGTGGATCGGTGTCTGCAGCTTTCTCTATTATTAATTTTAACAACTTTTATAGCCCTTTTTGTTTGTTTCACATCACTTCATTTTCTTTTTTTTTATCATTCATTCTGGTTTGTTTCTTCTTTCTATAAGATGGAAGGGTCAGGTGAGGACTGATCCCGCTTCAATGGTGTCTATTTGTTATTTATGTGCCCTATGTTATGTTGGTGGGGTCTGAATAACTAGTTTTAACACTAACATTTTATTAGTTCTAAGGACGACCCGCTCCTGAAATGAGATCTGTAGGTTGCTCTCTGGTACTGATTTTAGATTCTGCATTTCTATTCCCAGAGTTGATTTTCAGGCTATATTCTTCCGATTTTACTGATGTTCAAAACACCATCATGCAGGTAGATGTATTTATAACTGCATCACACGAGAACTAATTACAGCACCTGCTATTCCCATACTGCTATATTGTCTTTGTTTATAATTCTCTTTCGTTTCTGATTCTACTTGTATTAGTTTCATGGGAAAATCGCTCAAAATATCAGGGCTTAGCTGATATCTGTTTTTGTCCTTTCTTTTTTGATCACCCCTGTGTTAAACAGTAAGCAATCTGACTGAAAAAATAGTTCTATTTAAGCGCGCTCTCCCGGCCGGGCGCGGGGCACCCGCAAGGCGCTTCCGGTCGGGAGCTCCAGGCAAGCGGTCTCGCGCGGCGCGGCAAGCCCGTCTCCCGGCGGGTCCAGCACGCGCGCTCTTCCGGCAGAGGCGGCACCGCAGCGCCCGCTTCCGGGTGGAGCGCGGCAACCCGCAAGCGCGCTCTCCCGGCCGGAGCTCCAGAAAAGCGCGCTCTCCGCTTTGGAAGCCGGCAAGCCGCAGGCCCGCTTCCTCGGCCGGAGCGCGGCAAGCCCGCAAGCCGCTCTCCGGCCGGCGCTCAGTAAGCGCCGTTCCGCGGCGGGCGCGCAAGCCCGTCAGCGCCGCTCTCCCGGCGAGGCTCTTCAGCAAGCGCCGCTCTCCGGCCGGGCGCGGCAACCCGCAAGGCGCTCTACCGGCCGTAGCTCAGGAAAGCCCCGCTCTTCCGGCCGGACTCGCGGCAAGCCCGCAAGCCGCTCTCCGGCGGGCTCCAGGCTAGCCCCTCTCCGGCCGGAGCGCGAGCAATACCGCAAGCACGCCGCTCTCCGGCGGAGTCCAGCAGCCCGCTCTCACCGGCCGGAGCGCGGCAAACCTGCTTCCGGCGGGAGCTCGGGCAAAGCCCCCCGCTCTCCCTCTTCGCTCTAGCCAGGCGTGGAGTGGCTAGAGCGGGCGAGGCAGGCTGAAAAGATCTGCGGTTAAGTCTATTACCCTGGAGGCATAAAACGCTGGTGAGTGTCCAACCTTGGTGACCGCGCTGATCACCACGTGGTCTCGGCTACACGGAGCAGACCCAGGTGTACAGCGCGCTGCAAACAGGGAGTTGCAGCGCTTGCCTGGCTGGCTTTTAAGTGTAGACACCTGCTAAGTTGCGCGCTGTTTACCCGCCCTCCAGCGCTGCAACTTGAAGTCGTATCGACAGGCTAAGGTTGGCCTGTCCACACTGGGGTTACAGTGTGTCGTTGTACAGCTGTGTAGGCAGCGCTAATGTGTGCCACACTGACAGCGCACAGCGCTGCATCGTGGCAATTGCCAGTTGCCAGCGCTGTTTGGGAGTGTGCTTATGGGCAGCTTCCACGGGACTCAGTCCATTTTTGGTGGCCGTGGGTTGTGGGAAGGGAGGAGGGTGCGGGTTCAATTCGCTTCTGTCCATCGCCCATGATGGCATTGCTTACTCCGCAGTCTCTGTTTTTCCTCCTGTTTGGTGCCATTGTGACTACTCCAACGGTTTCTGTGCTCAGGTGGGACATTTTGTTGGCGTCAATGAGCCCGGGTGCTTGGGGGGAGTATTGTCTGAGTGTCTCGCAGCACGATCAATCTAGTCAGGTTGAGCTGTTCTTTCCGCGCCCAAAGTGACCGGGGGTCGCGACCCCCGTTCATATTCGTCCTACCGCGTACTGAACTAAATTGCCTTGTGATCTTTACGGAATGCTCCCCCAGACGCTGACCGCCGCTTTTACCTTTTAGTATCACCCGGATCCAACCGCACCCACCGCCAACCCCCTGACCCCGCCCGCTCCGCACATGCTGGACACCGGCCGCCTTCTATTCATCATGGGGGAGCGCGGGGGGGGGGCGGGGGTGGGAAAGCTGGTGATGGATCACTCGTATGAAGTGTGGTGAGCAGTGGTGGACTTTTCGAATGAGGAAGCCACTATGGGACTGGTGTGAGCTCACCCCCCTGCAGGCCAGAACCGAGAATTGAGGCTGCGCTGCCAGTGGAGGGGCGGATGGCGTTTGCGATCTGGTAAGTTGGTCAGCGCTCGATCGGTCGAACCCGTTGGGTGGGGAAAGTCAACGTTGGAATCATGATTGTAGCAAGGTTTTCGGCCATTAATTGTCCTGCTAGCAACCTGACTGGGGATGCGGGACATTGGGATGTTCTTGTCAATGGGTCCTAACTGTGGGGGCAGAATAATTGAAAATATTCTTCTAGCACACCCACTGTGTGAGTACGTTAATTGGGGAGGGTATTTCTCTATGGTTCTCAGGCACTTGTGGTCCATGGGTTTCATTGGACTTAGACACGGGCTGGCGGAAGGTGCATGATGCAACTCTTTTTGGGAACGTGGCTGTTGAGATGGGCAGGCGGGTACTTTTTTCCCGGCGAGTTATAGTAGGATCGATACCTGTGATCCTTGGGACCCTTACCCGTTAATGTTGGTCATGAAATGTTCTACAGGGAGCTTGCAAGATGCAGACCAGCTTACTACGGCTGAGTTAGGTGGCCGAATGATGTGGAGTGTGCTTTTGGTGTTAACGTGCTGGCCCCCATCTCCTTCGGGAGTGTAGGGAGAAGCATCCTGCATTATGATCCAATGTTACCTTCATTATTTGTGAGGAGGGTGAAATTCGTCAGGAATGGCCTCCAAGGTTCAATGCCTGGGCTGATCCGCCGAGAGCAGGGTACTAGTGAGGCAGCACAGGTGCTAGTAGGGATGCCTTGAGGGAGGGGAATCTGAGGCTTGAAACCAAACAGTAATGTTTGTGCCTTGGCATGGAGTGAATGTGCAACTGGTTACATTCATAGGACTGTTTTTCCTAAATGATTGCCCTCTTTTCTTTCGGGCTATGGTCTTTCTTGTCTGCATATAATTTGTTTCAGCAAGAATTCATTTTATTGGATAAGCTCTTTCTGAGCACTTTTTTTGGGACTCTAAAAGGGCAGGGGGGTGGGGTGGTGAACTGTACAGTCACAGATTTGAATATGTCCTGTCTGGAGTGCTGTGCAATGACTGCTGCACTTCAGGATGAAAATACTGCATGGTGATGGGGGTTGAGTGCAGAAGGTAAGGATTGTAGTTCTCAGGGCTGGTAGGTGAACGTACAGGTGTTGGGGGCAGCTGGTGGTGGTAAGAACCTGGATGCTGGGGAACGAGGTTTGGAGCTGACATTGGGGCACAAGGGAAAGAGCTTTGGAAATGGGGGGCGGGGCACGGTAGTGCTCTGCCTGCATGGCTACAAGTGACTGGATAGCTGCTTTGTGGCAGCGCTTTGAAGTTTCGAGTGTAGCCATACCCTAAGTGTGCTGGAGGTGCTGCCACACCCATTGGCTTGAAGTAGTAATAACAAACACCAAATATATGGTTTCCATGGTTTATATCATTAGCACCCCCACTATAAAAATTGTTCCAGCTCCGCTGTTGATTTCTTAAAGATGTTGAGTGTCTATGAGCTCCTAAGTACATCTGAAAATTAGGCCACAGATTTAGATCCCTGAATATGGGTCTTAGGATCCTCTTTGAAAATCTTGGCCTCTACATTTAATAGGTAAGTACTTTTAAAAATTCTCATTACCCTCCAAACACTGTTCAACAAAGCGTTAGAAGAAAAGGAGCAAAAAGAGTCTCTCTCAATATAAGTGTCCAAAGGCTAGGATAAGAGCAGCAGAGTCCACCTTTTAAGTATTTGATGCTGTTTTTAATATAATCTTTTAGTGCCTGGAAATGAATAATTAAGGGAACTGCACATTTACCACTGCCCTATTAGTGTTTAACATTTTGAGTGCACTAACACCTAAAGTCTTCAGCCAGGTTGGATCCCATTGTGTTAGGAATTGTACAAAGATATAAGAAATGACGACAGTTTCTGCCCCAAAGCATTTAAAATCAAAGGGTATCGCTATACTTGAAATTTCAAAGCGCTGCCGTGGCAGTGCTGCGGGAGCGCTGCCATGGCAGCGCTTTGAAGTGTGAGTGTGGTCGGAGAGCGAGCGCTGGGAGAGAGCTCTCCCGGCGCTGTATGTAAACCACATCTTCGACAGGTATAGCGTGCAGCGCTGGGAGCTGCACTCCCAGCACTGCTGCACTGATTACACTGAGGCTTTACAGCGCTGTATCTTGCTGCGCTCATGGGGGTGTTTTTTCACACCCCTGAGCGTGAAAGTTGCAGCGCTGTAAAGTGCCAGTGTAGCCATACCCTACATTGTTCTTCATTCATACTCATCTTGCCTTAATTTTGTCCCTAACATTTGCAAAAATATATACACAGCTCAAAATAAGAAATTACTGGGCAATTGCTGGGAACTGATTCCTTGTACAGGAAATAGGATTTTATAAAATCCTAGCAAGCTGTTTTTTTGACTTTTGCACTTATTTTTGCAAATTGTAGGGGTAAAGTTACATTTGGGTGGGTGGTGTAAACCAGGTGACTTGATAGTGAATGATGATGGGTTATATGGAAGTGGCAACTGGCTGAATCCCTTCCCAGTTCATTTCCTTTGCCTGTCCATTGTCTTAAGGTTGTGTGTTGATTTGGGGTTTTCATTTTATTTGGTTTCTGGAAGTTGTGGATTTTTTCAAAAGAGACTAACATTTGATA
This sequence comes from Chelonoidis abingdonii, assembly GCF_003597395.2. Classification (NCBI taxonomy): domain Eukaryota; kingdom Metazoa; phylum Chordata; order Testudines; family Testudinidae; genus Chelonoidis; species Chelonoidis abingdonii. Next base: position 99,616,032 of record NC_133774.1, on the reverse strand, counting down.
TGTGTTATTTGGACTCCACTGCAACACAATTTACTAACAAAATTATGTGGATGGGGGCAAAGCTGTTGATGTTGTATACCTTGACTTTAGTAAGGCTTTTGACATGGTTTCCCACAGCATTCTCATCAGCAAACTAAGGAAGTATGGGTTGGAGGAATGGACTGTGAAGTGGATAGAAAACTGGTTGAATCAACGGGCTCAGCGGGTAGGTATCAATGGCACACTCTCTAGTTGGCAACCAGTAACAAGTGGTGTGCCCCAGGGGTCTGTCTTAGGGCCCGTTCTATTCAATGTCTTCATTAATGATCTTTGATGATGGAGATAGCTTGCACATTAAGTAAATTTGCAGATGACACCAAGTTGGGGGGAGTGTGGACACGCTGGAGGGCAGGGATAGGATTCAGGGAGACTTAGACAAATGGAGAAGTGGGCCACAAGAAACCTCATGAAGTTCAACAAGGACAAGTGCAAAGTCCTGCACTTAGGACAGAAAAACCCCATGCACTGCTACAGGCTGGGACTGTTTGGCTAAGTAGCAGTGCTGAAGAAAAGGATCTTGGGTTACGGTAGATGGAAAGTTGAACATGAGCCTACAGTGTGCTCTTGTAGCCAAAAAGGCTAATAGCAATACTGGCTGTATTAGTAGGAGATGTTGCCCAGCAGATCGAGGGATGTGATTATTCCCTCTATTCGGCACTGGTGAGGCCGCATCTGGAATATTGTGTCCAGTTTTGGGCGCCACACTACAAAAGGACGTGGAACAATTGGAGAGAGTCCAGCGGAGGGCAACAAAAATGATTAGAGGACTGGAGCACATGACTTATGAAGAGAGACTGAAGGAACTGGGCTTATTTAGCCTGCAGAAGAGAAAGACTAAGGGGGGATTTGATAGCACCTTCAACTACTTGAAGGGATGCTCCAAGGAGGAGGGAGCTAGGCTGTTCTCAGTGGTGACGGAGGACAGAACAAGGAGCAATGGTTTGAAGTTGAGTTGCGGAAGTCGAGGCTGGATATTAGAAAAAACTTTCTGACTAGGAGAGTGGTGAAGTATTGGAATGGGTTACCTAGGGAGGTGGTAGAATCTCCATCCTTAGAGCTATTTAAAGTCCGGCTAGACTGCACCCTGGCTGGGATTATTTAGGGAAAATGGTCCTGCCTTTAGCAGGGGGTTGGACTAGATGACCTCATGAGGTCCCTTCCAACCTTGTGATTCTATGATTCTATGTAAAGATGTTCAGTTTTAATTCCACCCAGACCATTAATCCGCAGCAATACAAATGCTCCCAGTCAAAAAGATTAATTCTGCATTTATAATCATAAGAATTCTCTCTTTATGACAGTCTTATACCACTCCCTTTGTATAGTTTCTTGAACTATTTTCACTTAACTTGTTGCAATTTAAAATTCATTACAGGGAAAACATAGCTTCTTGTGATTTTTTTTATGTGATTAGGAAAAGATTTACAGCGAAATTTCCCAACTATCTGCATTTCCTATCATGGGAAATTAAATTTCATATGAGATGAGCCTGGGAAACATTTGTAGTTCATAAAGAAATACAGGGATAGATTCTTATCCAAGCTACCCGATGTAAATCCAGAATAATTCAACGTCCAAGCACCCTCATTTTTAAAAACCATAGAGGGAATAACAGTACAAAGTCTTGTAAATTACCCTGTGGGTTTAATTTAATATTCTATTCTTACTTTAAAGGAATCACAAGCATGACATTCAAATTCATGACACTGCAGAGAAGTGTAGGCTTTTAGGCAGAGCATTATGATCGTACATGTTTTAATTACAATGCAAGTGAAAAACATCAATCTGTTATCCAGAAAAAAACCCTTGGCAGAGTTTTATATTTCATCCTGAAGAACTTCAGTTCAGTAATATCTTATTTCTGTTTGTCAATCACACTGAAAATATTTAATGAAATAAACCACTTATCTGTTGGGAAAGGTGAAAGAAGGGAGTATAAATACAGAGATGGCTTGTCTGACTTCTCTTTTTTTTATGGAGTTAACAATAACACTAAGACTGGAAAGTCAAGCTCTAAAAGTGAGGAAATGGCACATACTCATTATGATAGTCTTTAATTTCATGGTCACCTACTCTTTATAGAACCTCTGCCTCATTCAGAGCACAGCATGGACAGTGCTCATTTGAACAAGCAGTTATTCAATATTTTCTTGTAGCCTTACTCCTCAATGTGTGACCTTATGCCTTATTTACTGAACACTATTCAGATCCGCTCTGAAGACAGAATTACTAACTTCCACATGGGCTTTTCTAAAGCACTCATCAGTACAGTATGCAAGTGCTTCACAAACATTAGTTTATCTTCACTGTAGTATACTGGGAACTGTACTGGAATCAGAGGAGAGGTTTCCTGGCCCTGACTGCAGGCTAGGGGGTTCTCTAGCAAACTATGGGATCAGAGTCAGGGTATGGCTACACTTGCAGCTGTACAGTGCTGGGAGTTAAACCTGTCTTCATACAGCTGAGTAGGGAAAGTGCTGCAGTCTGTCCACACTGACAGCTACCAGCGCATTGTCATGGCTTCATCTTCAGCAGCATTGGGAGCGGTGCATTATGGGCAGCTACTCCAGCGTTCAAGTGGCTGGAACGTGCTTTTCAAAAGGGGGGATGGAGTGTGATAGGGAGCATGGGGGAGAGAGAGAGTGGATTTTTGGAGCCGACACTCTGTCAGCAGTTGCAAGTTCCAACTCCCTCCCCGAAACGGAACCCCCCCACCACATGCGGTGCTGCTTCTCTCCTCAAGCAAACACTAGCTGTGGGCTTTCCAAAGGGAGCTCATTCACAGCAAACAGGAGCTGTGTCTGTTTTTTTGATAAGCAGATTCGGGAGCCCGGAGTTCACAACAAAACAAACAAAGGCATCAAAACAAAACAAAGAGTGTAATCTTTACCTAAAAGCATTGTGGGAAGGTTCTGGAGGTCAGTTACAGCATAGTAAGATTATTCCCTGTTTACACTGGTACCCCAGCGCTGCAGCAGCAGCGCTATACTCTTTATTCCTCTCATCGAGGTGGAGTACATGCAGCGCTGTAGCCAGGGAGATACAGCGCTGGATGTGCCTTGCCAGTGTGGACAGGGAGTGAGTTACAGCGCTGTAAAGCCACCACCAGCGCTGTAACTCTCAAGTGTAGCCAAGGCCTCAGTCGGGAAAGAGTTCTCTTAAAGTAAGGTGAGGTGTATTGTGCTTTGCTATCTTTGGATGCAGTCTGTTTTTTCTCCATTTTGGGGTTCTTCTGTATTCTACATTCTGGGAAATAAAGTTACAGTGTCATATTCACCATGCACATAGTAGATTGCAGGACTGCTGTTAGCAGTCAGATATGGGCTGACTACAGAGCTTTCTTATCAGATACACCAAAGATGTCTTCCCCTAAGATCCTTCAATGTACTGCCAGATATGGCTGATGTTAGCTTTAATAAGGTATTCTACACACAACGTCCCTTAGTGTCTGAGCAGCAAAATACAGTTTAGGATTCCCACTTTAAGTTCTACATTACTATCATTTACAAAATGTACAGTATCACGCTATCTTTGTTTATCAGCCGGCACGTGTCTCTGAATTGTACTGGTTTTCTAATTACCCAACCCAAATGTGTAACAACTTGGTCATCTGGTGTCTGTTAGTTGCAATGATTGGCTGGGGTTGGCTTCTTGTTTTGCATTGCCATCTGTAGATTTTGTTCTGTTTGATCTTTCTGAGGAACAAGCTCAAGATGTTTATGGCTTGTGTTGAATTCTCCACTGTAGTCTTGATCACATATATGATCTGGGCAATGAGTTCTTCTCCTTTACAACAGCTGGAGTTGGCCATCTCCCATCAATTTTGACATACACTCAAAGATTCTAGAGCCAGCAATTCTTTAATTGTTATCTATTGAAAAAATATTCATAAGATTTTTGTCATTTTATCTGATTTTTGGCTATTCTTTTCATGTCTTACCATTTTGGAGTTTGGTTCTGTCTCAAAGTTGGAACAGTAGTTCTGAGTTATCATCCACCAGCAGCTGACTTTGGTGTTGATCTCTAACTCAGAAGAGCAAGGAATGGATCTTCCTGCTGTAAGATTTTCTTGGCTGTCTGTTCAACTCTTTCTTGGCCTCTCCACCCACTCGTGGATTGCTAGTAATCTGATCAAAATCCTATTTTGTTTGGAATGACTTAATTCTGCTGCAGTGAATTTTGAGTTTGAATTTGTTCTTGAATACTGAAGTGAGTAAAAGTGCACTTCAGTTTCTCAATACTATGGTATGTCATGACTTTCAAATACATTTATTTCTATATACCTGGAAAAATAGTCTACTGTGACCAGGTAGATGTCTTCTGGATTCACAGAAATCTGCAATGTCTATTCCTAGTTCTGTCTGGCAAACGTGTGGTTAAAAGTTCTTTATATTATGTTAGTCTGTTAGCTCTGCAACGTTCACAGGTGTTTCTTTATTGTCTTAGGTCCTTGCTGATGCTCGGCCACCACACTGACTGGTTGGTCAGTTCACAGCACTTAGTTAATCTTTGATGTCCTTCCTAGATGAGGTTAAGGATTTCTCCTCTCATTTCATTTAGAATTACAATACAATTACCTTTAATCATGAGTTCATTTGACTCACTTAATTGTCCACATACTTCAAAGTAGTCCCCTTCTCTTCCTTTGTGTCCATTGGATACTAGGGCCAGTTGACACCAGTGTTACTTAGAACCTCTTGAAGTTGCATGTCTGTCAAGGTTGTCATCTTTGTGAGTGTCTTCCATAAAATCCTTGAATGTATTGCCAGGTGTGGCTGACCTTAGCTTATATGAGGTTGTGACACTCCGTATCTCAAAGCAGTACCCTGAAACCTCCATATTCACCACTGTCACATAATTATGATATGTTTTGTACAAAAGTATGCCTTGTCAGGTATCATTTTAAAAGTATTGATCTGCTGAACATTAATAGTCTGTTGGATTGTATGTGCTATCATTACGTGAGGTTTATAAAATATTGCTATATAATTGTTACTGAAATATGCAATGAGGTGGGGAACACCCACAACCAGCCTTTCAGGTACAGCAATGGAGTAGCTATACAGCGTTAATGGCTCATCAGTACTTATCAAGAAAAAAATCCACTATCCTAGAGATTTCTCAGAGGAGGCATGTATTCCATGGGGGTAGACTAATCCATCTCACAGCAAAGATCATTACAGCAAGCTAAAGAAAGTATAAAAGAGGGGAAGTGACATCACATGCCCTCACTCCACCCACAACTCGACACCTTAAAACACATCTGGAGGATAAAGACTTTGAACTGGGGCTGGGTGATCCCAGGCCAGGAAAGAGTCCCAGCCTGTTTTTGTTTTAATGGGCCAAAATCCACCTCTGGTGTAACAACACCACTGGCTTTAATTTGGCTCATTTGGTATCCATTTGCCAACCAGAATAATCCACACATGAGATAATAAGACTGCACAAATGAATGACTGTGTTTAGAGAGAATATTTAGTTCCTTAGTAAATTTGAAAACATAAGTTTTGTCAGTAAGCAGCATTTTTAAGTTAAACATGTTGAAACCTTCCCTCTATAAAATAAACAATGTTATTTTTTCCTGTCACTTGTGCACAGCCTCTCTCAGATCATGGAATGCTTTTGATTTATTTTTCAATGTATAAGATGCAATTAGTTGGCAGGCTCTAAACACAGTACAGATAAATGGCTTCTTCATGTTTTCACAACAAAGCTCTAAAAGTCACTACACTGTTCCTCCTGTGATGGATTATCAACATAATCTTATGAGCCAGGTGGAACCTTGTTATAGATTTAATCAAACCCCATTGAGATTGACAGGTGTGAACTTACCCTTCAATTAACATTACTGTAAGCATAAATTCACACCTGAGACAAAAGTGGTGTGTGTGTGTGTGAGAGAGAGAGAGAGAGAGAGAGAGAGAGAACCTATCCAGGCATTTTTGACTGAGTACTCTTTGGAGGGAAGAGATCACAAAGAAACTGAGACTTTGGCTACACTTGAGAGTTATAGCACAATAAAGCCTCCCAGAGCACTCTACCTTACTCCCTGTCCATACTGGCAAGTCACAGAGAGCGCTGACTCCCTGGCTAGAGTGGTTCTGGTACTCCTGGAGAGCCAAGTTGCAAGAAGAGGCAGACTACCATGAAACTGGTACTCCACCTCCCTGAGAGGATTTACAGCTGTTGTGTATTGGGTGAATCCCTGCAGCTCCAGTGTACACGAGGAGTAAAGTTATTAAGTGCTGATTGAGCTCCTGAAGCGTCCCATAATCCTCTTAACTGAAGTGGTCTCTCTTGTCTTTGTTGTGAACTAGGGAGGCAAAAGTGCCCTTTCAAAGCTCTGGTTCCAAGACGGGCTGCTTATCTGGTTCAAGAAAAAAAACAAATAGCTACTGTTTGCTTTGAGTGAGTGAGAGAGAGGTGGGGGGGGGGCTCTGTTTGGCATGCAGGCTGCTTGCGAAAAAAAACAAACAGCTACTGTTTGCCTTTGGGTGAGTGAGAGAGAGGTGGGGGACAGAGGGGGGTTGGAACTTACAAGGCAGCGTGCTGACACACTCTCAGCACCCCAAAAACCCACTCTCTCTTCCCCACACTCCTTGTCACACTCCACCCCACCCATCCCCCCTTTTGAAAAGCACATTGCAGCCTCTTGAATGCTGGGAGTATGGCTACACTTTCAGCTGTACAGCACTTGGAGTTAAACCTGTCTTCGTACAGCTGAGTAGGGAAAGCGCTGCAGTCTGTCCACACTGACAGCTACCAGCACACTGTCGTGGCCACATTTGCAGCATCTGCAGCAGCATTGGGAGCGATGCATTATGGGCAACTATCCCAGCATTCAAGTGGCTGCAACGTGCTTTTCAAAAGAGGGGGGTGGGGTGGAGTGTGACAGGGACTGTGGGGGAGGGAGAGAGTGGATTTTTGGAGCTGACACTGTGTCAGCAGCTGCCTTGCAAGTTCCAACTCCCTCCCCCACCACTGTCTCACTCACTGAAAGCAAACAACAGCTATTTGTTTTTTTTCCTCACAGACCAGATAAGCAGCTGTGCCAAAACGGACCCCCCTCCCTCCCGCCCACCACGTTGCTTCTCTCCTCAAGCCCCTCCCTCCCCCTCTCTTCAAGCAAACTCTAGCTGTGGGCGTTCCAAAGGGAGCCCTCTGCCTGCCTCTGCCCATTCACAGCAAACACTAGCTGTGTTTGTTTTTTTGATAAGGAGCTACGGAGAACGGAGTTCACAACAAAACAAAGAGAGTAATCTTCACTTAAAAGGATTATGGGAAGCTTCTGGAGGTCAGTTACAGCATACTAAGATTATTCCCTGTTTACACTGGTACCCCAGTTCCGCAGCAGCAGCGCTATACTCTTTATTCTTCTTGTGGCGGTGGAGTACAAGCAGTGCTGTAGCCACGGAGATACAGCGCTGTATGTGCCTTGCACAGTCTGCCCTTAGGAGAGGGTGCCATGTAATTGCACAGTCGCAGGAGCAGCCAGAGAACAAACTGAACCTCAGAGACACAATTCCTCTGCTTCTCCCCACTTGCAAGGGTGCATGGGGATAATAATTTCTCTCTCATTCATGCTTTCTGCGGAGCTGCTTAATATTCCCTATGTTTAGACATCTAGTTTGGCCAGCGAGTCATGGACAGTGAAACCAGGACTCTAAGGCTCCAAGTCTCCTATATCCTCACTGAAAAAATTATCAAGCAAACAGCCTATACTCTTCTGTCCCAATAATCAGAGCTGCAATATGAGCAGGGCTAAGCCTCGCCCCTGGTTTCTTTTTTAAAGTACATTTCTAGCCCCATGGATATGGGGAAAAAGCCCAAAATGTCACTAAGTCTCAAAAATCAGAAAAGTAAAAAATAAAGACCTAATTTTTTTTATCTTATGATTTCTAAGTTAATCTCATGATTTTGAGGCCTGACAGATGACTTTTCAATGTTTAGGGATTGCAGTAGTGAATGAAGGATCATTTGCTAAATGAATATATACATGACTGGTTCCCAAAAAATCTGGGGCACCTTAAAATACAAGACAAACATTTGCTTAGGCCCCTAAAATCTTGTGGATCCATAGCAGCAAATATAGTACTTGGTTAAATCCACATAACTTCAGCAATTTGCAGTCTGAAGCCAGCTTGCCCCAGTTTTTGGCAAGAAATTTGGAGGAAGAAAGCAACTCTTGGCCTAATTCTTTGCAGATAGCCACAAAATCCAAACTGAAGTTTTGCTTTCATATTGTCAAGCAGGACCCAGGGCTTGGTCTCTGGCATATGACTAGAGATTCTAAAAAGCCAGCTTGAATTCTTGCTTGAAGTTTTGCAGACTTGAAGGCTTCAGGCCTGTAAATGATCAAACCATTCACTTGGCCAGATTTTTGGGGGAACTGGTCATGTATATATTCATTTAGCTCTAAGACCCACCAGCTCCATGATAGATGCTTAAATGTAACAAAGATTCTACCCAACTGTAATGGGTATATAAACTCCACACTGGTTAACTATAGCTAACAGGAGCCTGAGCCCAATTAGGTCACTAGGTGGCACCTGGGGTTGTCAGGTATAAGTGATCATCAAGCCCAGATGGGGAAGGAGCTGGATCTTCAGAAAGGAAGGAATAGAGGGCAGAGAGATCCAGGTGAGAGGTAGCTGGAAGAGTCCTCTTTTGGGTTAAAGGTAGAGAGAAGCCTGTGAAGCCAGAACCAGAGGGCTTTGAGCTAAGAGAGAGAGAGGCTGGAGAAAATGCAGGATGGGGCCAGAAGTGGGTTGTGAAGCACATGAAGGAGAGACAGCAAAGCCTAAGGGGTGTTTGGGCTGAAGTGCGAGGGGATGTAGGGAGAGAAGGAAGAATTCTGCAATCTCTCTCTTGGTGGTAGACAGTGGAGAGAACTGTGGGGAATAGGAAGTATCCTTCAAGGTGAAAAGAAAGCCTGCAAGGTACAACAGGGGAGCTAGCTTTTTAGGGTTAACTGTGACTAGGGTAGGAACTAGACCTCTGGGGAGAAGCCCTGAAAGGTATTACTTGTTACAAACAACCTAGGAGGAGACTGAAGAAAGGCTAATGGTAGGAGGGAATGGCAAAGTGTCTGACAGAGCAGACCTTGGGTGTGCATTCCAGGAACTGGAACCCAGTGTAGAGGATGGCCCTGGATTCCTCTACATGCTACTGGGAAAGTGGTGTGATGCTCCCGAGAAGAGGATGAGGGTGACTGAAAACCCTGAGAAAAGTGTGTGAGGACAATGGGGCCCAGAATTTAGAGCTGAAGATCCAATATAAGGAATTTGACTTCTAGTTGTTGGGCTTCCTGTTACTCTGGAAAGGACAGAACTAAAACATGCCCTGTTCTAGAAGAGGCAAGGGGTGACTAAAATGGAAGGGTTTTTTTTAGCATTATGCAGCAGTTAAGCAAATACACTTTTTAGAATCTAGAATATCAGCAACACATTTCATGACCACAGTACATTCCATGTATTTGACAGAATAAACACAACATCATGATCCTCAGGTGCACCATCAATAGAGATCTATTTGCTTAAAGGATATGGAATTTCATGCATCTTTTTACCATATCAAAGATCCAAATGCAAAATCCAGCACTAAAGGCACAACACTTACATTTGTGCCACTCAGAGGAACCTTGAGTCCATGAAGTACTAGGCACTGGTCTGCAGCTTTTTAATCTGATGGATATTATAAATAATATTTAATAAATCAACCCAAGTTTAGTTACATAGAAGTTACCAATAGAAATGGAGGTTACTTTCATTTCAGAATTCTCTGTGAGAGAAAACACAACTGAATGATAGCAGATTATGCAAAATGTGAGGGGGGTGTAAGCATTTGGTGACACATGCAATGCCTCTGTGAAGAGAGAGGCATGAGACACTCAGTTTTTCAACTCAGGCATATCATCTAAGATGTGGGTTGTCATGGCTGAAAAGCCAGTCTGAGTAATATATATATATTTCACTAAGCAGCATGCAACATAATACCAAATTATGCTGCCTGAACTGTAAAATGTTGCAATATATACAGGCTCATCAGTTAATCAAGAAAGGAGAGAACTGATTTTTCTCTCAAGTAGCAAGTGGCAGCATGAAGCACCATCATGTTAATCTCACACTGGCCCTTCTGTGGACAGGAACATTACATACTTTCCATGATTTACCGTATCTAATTTGATCTCCCATCTCTGCAGATGACAGAGGTGAAATGTGATTTTTGGTCAGTTTGGCAATGACATGGGAAATGTAATTCATCTTCATTGCTTCCTCCCCCACCCCTTAAGCAAAAGAGCTTTCACACTATCTGAACCACCTTTTTGTTTCAATATTTTTAGTGTTTGGGTTCAAATTGCTGTTTTGAAGTTCCCTTCAGTTTTATTACAAAACAATTCAAAACCTTTTAAAAATGCTCAAATTTAAACAAAACATTTTTATTTTAGATGAAATGTAGTTCAACCAAAATGACTTTTCAAATCACTGAATTTCAGACTATTCCTTTTTTTTTATTCAACTAATATAACTTTTTACTTTTGGAATTGCCAATGAACTTAAACATCCACTATGTGCATAACTCTAGTAGCTTCTGCCCCAATGAGATTACAATCTAAGTATATCTCATAAACGGTGAGAGAAGGGAGGGATGATTATCCACATTTTACAGCTGAAGAACTCATGTGAGTAGTTTGCTTGAGGTCACACATGAAATCTGGGACAGAACTTCTGTCTAAAGATTGATGTGTGGGAGAAGGAGAGAGTTGTGGAGTTGGAAGGGAAATGAAATATCTGGGAAGTTCAGAGGGAGCCTGCTGGGGTACAGTGAAGAAGAAAGAGGTGATCTCATGGGATTAGGAACCAAGCAGGTATGGAGGAGTAATAGAGATGCAGACTTGGAAACTGTTTGGAGTCTTGAGTTGTGAGGAAAGAGCTCTGTGAAGCAGACATGCTGTAAATATGTACAAAACTAATAAAGTGCCAGTAGATGGCGCTCAAGAATATTCAGCTTTGTTCCTGGGTTTTGTAGGACCAATTAACATGATGGTGTTCTAGACTCTTTATATGTGGTTCTTAACAGAAGGAAGGAATCCTAATCCTGGCTCTTTTACAAAAAGTCTCAAAAAAAAATATGAGGAGACAAGTAGCGGCTGTAGGAACACGTACATGCAGATAGACATCTCAAAGTCTTATGTTAGCCTAGCCAAACCTGTGGATCTCTGAGTTCACCCAGCCCCTACAGTTTCAGTGAGTCTGCCTGCCTCAGTCTCTGCTGGTTCACCCTAGGAAGCACTCAGCTGTTTCCTTGCTAGTGCTGCAGATACAGGTTCAACTGGAAAATCTATTTACAGCCTTGCAATTTAGAGCAGTGATGTAGAGTCTGACCTAGCAGTGGAGAGACAATACAAGTATAGCAAAGGGCTCAATTGTGGCTAGAAGGCAAAGGCAAAGCCCTGTGTTCCAGTTTGAATAAAGCTATTTTAACTCTCATTAAACATTTTAACAGAACCGCCCGTAACAAGATGCATTCAGGGTAGCGTTTTGACGTGCTTGTTTTCCTACTTCTGCAGCACTGTGCATGCTGTTCTGCTGAAATGGCTAAATAAGTAGCACAGCCAATGAATGATTTATTGGCAAGGAAGCTGTGAAACATGAGAAGCGCAGGTTCTCAGAATTCTACAGCTCCTAGGTCTCTATACGCAGAACTCGGGAGACAGTCAGACGGGTTACTGCTTTGGAACAGCCTTATGCTTCATTACAACCTGCCGCCAAATTCTTTCACCCTTGCCAAAGAAACTGACTCTAAAGTGCTGCTGAAATCAAGGTTTCCTTCATGTAGTGCTGCATGTAATAGAAAAATAGAACTCCTCCACCACTTTAATTTTAGCTGTCAAGTACCTGGGTTCTGCCATGATCCATCAGTTACTTTTAAGTATGTTTGGCACCTTGTCTCTCCACCAATTGTTTTTAATCACATTGCAAATCTGCTGAACTATGTAACATTTCAAACTTGTGGTTTTTTAAATATCCCAGTTTTTTTCATCTTGTTCTAATTATAAAGAATATGCATTATAGTTACATGGGAAATCAACAAAATCAGAGTGGAGATTCTAATCAGTGGTCTCTTTAATAATAAAATTAAAAAATCCTTTGTCTGTAAATGCTTCAAGTTGTTCTTTTGTATGACACAACACGTATATGTTTACACAAAGCACAGATAGTGTAGAAAAGCCACAAAGTTTAGAGCGGGATTGAACTCTTATATCTAGGGTATTTATAATCCCTTATAACGATGAAGGACAGACATGAAGTGCAGATGTGGATCTGAATTTCCCCAGCGTCTGATGTTCAAAGTTAGGATTTTTATTTAAACCCACCCTAGATGTTTTCAAAACTAGATAAATTAGACTTGTCAACTTCGGAGCTATGTAGAAAAGATATATTTACAGATGAAAAAAAGTCAGTGGATCTTGAATTTTCACCAACACAACTCCCCGTGTGGGGGAGGAGGCCAAAATAAGTGCTTTTTTGAGGGATGAGACTGTTTGGGGGGAGGTTCTTAAGTTATTTTGCTCACTTGCCATTCACCTGTTTGAATATTTGCAAAGTGAAAATTGATCACATTCCACAAATCTGTTTGGCAGAACTATCGAATGAGAACAAATACCCTCCTCTCCCTCATGTACTCACAGCCCAACAGCATGGTTCTCTTTGAATTGTAACTACTCAAACCATAAAATGAACAAATAACTGATGTAGTAGCTAGCCTGTGTTGGATTTTGTTTAGGTATAAAAATGCCAGCAATAACTAAGGACAGTGCTGGTAAGGTCCACCACAAGTTAAGTATCCTTGGGTATCTATACATTTTAGGCAAAAGTCTCTACAGAGAGTGATAGGCTTTGCAGCCCACATAGAAAACAACCCCAAACGCCACTCCTTCCCAGTTGCCATATGCAACTGATCAGAACATTTTTTACTGTTTTTTTATATATATATATTTCTCCCCCCCCCCCCGCCTCTTTAAATATGCTGTTTTTCTGAAGCCAGACTGATTTGCAAAGACATCAGTTTTTCATGGCTGTTTTGACAGGAAGTTTCCTGCGGTCCAGCGTGAACTCTCCAGTCCGGTCACTTAAAGTGAGAGTGAGCCAAATTGGAAACCTGACTTTTTTGATCCAGAAATAGATGGGGTTATACAATTCTATTTTGGGCTGCTGGAACTAGGGGTGCTGAGGGTGCAGCAGCACCTCCTAGCTTGAAGTGGTTTCCATCATATACATGATTTACAGTTCAGTGGCTTTCAGCACACCCCACTATAAATATTGTTCCAATGCCCCAATTCTGTTTTGTGACAATGTGAGCAAGGTTTTGGTTTTGCTCCAGTGCACAACAAAAACAAACTTAGAAACTTTGAAAGTTTTTACAAAATGAAATTGTTTTCCAGCGGCTCTAATGTCAGACTTCCACATCAACTTTCCCTCTCCGCTAATGAACCCATCGTTCACCTGCCCTGAGAAGCTGGCCATACATACAATTTTTCTATGTTTAGGAACCATGCTTAAACTGAGGCATATAGGTGGGGACTTTTGAAAGCACTCAACACTGGCCTAACTCTGCTCCCATTGAAGTCAAAGGTAAACTTTCATGGGAGCAGCAGTGGGTCAATGTTGAGTGCTTTAGAAAAACTGAACCCAAAGTGTATGTAAAGATTTCATTTTAAATTGACACAGGTGAACAGGACCAAGGCAAGGGTACCTTTCCTCTGGGGTTTTACTTTTCATTTTTTAAGATAACAAATATTGAGCAGAAACTGAGACACTAGCTACCATTATTATCCTTGTCCTAATAAATGTCCATGTTAGGTATTATGGAACGAGTCACTTCCTTCTGATTCTTTATCACAGTCATACAGGGTGGATGCAAGGATGTTTCGCGCCCTAGGCGAAACCTCCACCTTGTGCCCCACCTCCCCCGAGCCCTGTGGCAGCCCTCAGCCCTAAGGCGCGCCCCCGTGGCAGCTCCCCAACCCCCCTGCCCTGAGGCACGATCTACAGTTACAACACCATGAACTCCCCCCCACCCCAGTTCACCTGTGCACCGCCTCCTCCCCAAGCATGCTGTCACCACTCCACTTGTCCTGTCTCCCAGGCTTACAGTGCCAATCAGCTGTTTGGCACCGCAAGCCTGGGAGGGAGAGAAGCAGAGCGGGGCAGCATGCTCAGGAGAGGAGGAGGAGCAGAGGTGAGCTGGAGCAGGGAGCGGTTCCCCTGCACGCCACACTCCCCCTTACTTGCTGCAGGCAGCCCTTCCCACGCCCCCCTGCCCCAAGTCCCTCCACCTAACTGACAACGACGACCGGGGCGGCCGAAGATCCAGTTGCCGCCGAAGGACCTGAAATCCCGCCTCTCAGATGCTAGGGCCCTAGGCAACCGCCTAGGTCCCCTAGTAGGTTGCACCAGCCCTGCTGTCATAGACACTGAGTGCTTAAAAGCAACCTATTTTCTATATTTAAAAATTCATGCAAGCCTCCCCAGGAGGTGGTACATTTCTGGGAAGTTACAAGCTGGCTGATTTGCCTTAATCACCACCCACTGTCTTTAGTTCCTAGTGGAGCTGTGGTAGCCCTCCCGCATGGAATAGAGCACAATGAGGCCTCAACGATTCAGTTAAAACAATCAACCCCCAAAGCATAGGGTTGTAATATTTATCCTATCTCTCTCAGAAAGAAGCTACATAATATCCCAGCCCACAATAATACATAAACTTAATACCATAAAGCCTTTCAAAGATATTGCAGGAAATTGACATATGTCACACTAATAACATGCATCTATCTCATTCCTATCCTTAACCCACTAAATAAGAGAGTCATAAATGTATAATATAATTCTTCAGAAACTTATAAGGGGAGATCACAATACAAAAAGCAGGCTTAATGGCTTCCAATGATAGTCTCTGTTTTAGCTGGCACTATTTTGCCCACACATTTTTTATATCTGCAATTCACTGTGGAGGCAGCTATTAATAGTTTGGGCCAACATTTTCAGACATGGCCACTGAACTTTGTGTGTGTCTGTCTGTTTGTATCCCAATTGACTTAATTGGGAGTGAGTTAGGTGCCAAACTGCTTAGGCACCTTTGTGAATTCCACTAGGCACCCATCTGTGTCTTTAGGCACTGTAATATCTTTGTAACTTTGGCCCCTTTTGGAAGGTTCTGCGTTATTTGGGTCAGCTTGTCTCTATTATTTTTCAGCTTAGAATGAGAAAGTACAGAGTGAAGCTGTCTGTCACAGGAGGCAAAAGTATTATTTAGGTAGTGCGCACAAGTGTGCGGGCTGTCTCATGGAATGAATACAATGACCTGTCCAAAAGTAGATGATAAATGACAGTGAGTGTTGATAGGGTAAGGAAAGAAGATGATAATTTGTTCTATTATACTTAGGTTCTTGCATACCCTCTTCATCAGAGTATCCAAGCACCTTCCAGAAATATATTATATGCTGTGACTGGCATCTTTGACATGAAGATCTTTCTTTCCCTCTTCCTCTCCACCGGGATAGAATTGTGTTAATTTTTTAAAAAATAAGTATATTATTAGATGTACATTGTACATCGTATTAACAAAGACAAGGTCAAAGAATTGTATATTGCATTTGGAAAGGAAGCTGGAGAGATTTGTGCTGGCTATTAGTTTGTATGAGGGAGTTCATTCAGCCCTTGAGAAAAACCTTTTTTATATCAGTTTTAGAAATACAGTCTGACAATGCAGCTGAGGGTCTTGATAAACATCTAGGCTTTTGGGTGCTTAGTTAAACTGAACCTTAATAGTAAGCCTTCTAAAGCACAGATTGATTGCAATCTCTGATTAATTAAGTCTTTTTAGAGACTGTTCAGTATCATCCATCCCTGTGAAGTATCAGGCGTAATTACCAGGATTAAGGACCATCTCATTAATGTTTGCAGTATTGCCAACCCCAAGCATTCAAAAATCATGAGTCAGCTTCCAAAAAACCATGAGATTGGTTTAACAACGAGATCTTAAAAGCATTTCAAATCTATTATTTTTATTTTACTTCTGTTTTTTTTAACTTTAAGAGTGCATTTGTAAGCTTATCTCCAAGGACTAGGAACTTTCTTTTAATAGAATATGAGACTATGGTGTATTCATATGCCAAGGCCTAAAGCAGTTATACTCAGACAGAGGCTTTCTAGTTGCAAGTGGCTCCTTAATGTGTCTCCTGCGGCTCTTTGCAGCACATGAAATTAAAACACAGGTGTGATTTTAATTATTAACCAGTTTAAGTTACTAACCAATCAGGATGCTTTTACTATGTTATTAACCAACTGCAGTTGTCAAAATTATAATGCTTGGTCAGTCATTTTGCTGTGAGAATAATATATATACATATACTAAATATTTCCCCATCAGACTGTTTATATATGAATATATACTACAGTAAATGAAACCATGAATTAATCACACTACGGTGGCTCTTTTGGATAATGTTGATCACTAATTTGGCTCCTGAACACTGAGGTCTCAGGATCAGTGGTCAAGGACTTTAAGAAAAACACGAAATATTATTGCAAGTCTCACAAAGTTTCAAGAGTTGATACTGCTGTTGTTGGCTCCTAATTAGAAAACAGGATGAAAACTGGAATGGATAAAATAAGAAATGAACCTTTGCCCCAAAGAGGCTTGAAGTTCTTTTACTGCCATTAGACTGACTTTGCATACCCTTCTTCAATTCCTGGTTCTGGCTAGGACAGGAAGTAGAAGTGATGAAATTCTACAAGAAAGATTGAACTATTTCTGTCCTGGCAGAAAGAACTGGAAATCTCATGAGGAAAATTTGTTCTGGTGAGATTTCCAGATCACTTTTGCTGACGCAGAAGTTTGGATAGTTCAGAGAAACAAGTGAAGTGTCCAGTGCCTTCTCAAAACCTTTTAAAGTTTGTCCATTATTAATGTTGAATTTGATTTATTAAATAAAAATATACATACTGTATATGAACTCTTTTTATACATATCATATATGAATGGACAGTTCAGATGTGTGATATCCCAGAGATATAAGAAAGTGCCCCCTTTTAGATAGCAGAGTCCATGCACATGTGTAGCAAATTGAAAATATGTATGGCATATTATCTCTGAATAAGAAATGCACGTTACTTCCATTTGTAAATCTTGGCTCAAATCTTAGAATATGACATGCCCTCAGGTTTATGGGTAATGGGGACACTTAGGCCCCATCTCACTGATAATTACAATGTGTCAATAGAACCACATAGTTTAAACATCTTTGAGCTGTGGACTGGGCATGACTGTTTTCATTTAAAACCTGTTCTGAAGTAGGTCGTCCCTGACTAGGTCAGCCATGTTTACATTGTAGTGGCAGGAATGCTGTCTGAGGTACGGTGCTTCAGAGGTTCTCTCATGTGGTTTAATTCTCAGTGTGACTGGGATTGTAATTTAGTTCAGTTTAGTCTGGCTTTATCTCCTACAGAAAACAAGTTCAACCAGGATTATTTGCAAATTTTTTCAAAATCTTTTTTCTAAATTTTCTTGATTTATGATCTGTTAGAAATTGGTGGTCCAATCTGGAGTAGAAACCCCACAATTAAAAGCCCATTAGTAATTTATGAGACTTTTCCTAAAGTTTAATAAGTGTTTTTACCACCTACTTAGCCTAATGAAGGAGACTAGTGATAGATCTTTCAGAGGTTGCGAAGTTGGTAGGTTGACTTCTGTCTTGTAGCTACCAGCTGATGATCACATTCATATGAAAGAGTTTGAGTGTTTGTATGTGAATGTATATAGTATGGGCTAAATTCTGCTTTATACTGTTGACATTCAGAGTCACTTTGAATTAAATCATGTGACTTTTTAGATTTCAGTGGTATAACTGAAACTGGAATTTGGATGGAGATGTATATTCTTTGTCTAGAGGATTTGTTGTGCAAGTTTCCCAGGTGAAACAATTACAATTCCATTCATAATTGTTTGAAATATCACTCCATAAAACGAGCAGACCCTGAGGGCCCTGCAGCTCTGGAACAGAGTTTCAGTTTTTCAGATGACTCCCAATTCACATTCACTCAAAAATAGAAAGAGGGAAGACAATATGGGGCTGGGAATCAGGAGATTTGGGATCTGTTCTTGGCTGAATCACTGATTTGCTGTTACCTGGGGTAAGTCACTTCCCATCTCTGTTTCTTGTTCCACATGGTAAGAAGAAATGGTAAGCTCTTGGGGGTGGGGGGGCAGAAACTACCTCCCACTATGTGTTCATACAGTGCCTAGCATGATGGGGTGGCCTGATCTCAGTTGGGGTCCTATGGTAATACAATTAATAAAGAATATTAAACAGAGAGAAAGAACCCACTTAAATCAAAAACAAATTATATAATGAGGAAACCCTGAGTCCAGTTAATAATGTTGATAAACCCTACATCAGCCTGAAAGACTAATCATAGTACCTTGATGAAACTGTAGGGCAAATTTGGACACTCATTTCCCCAGCCAGTTTGGATCATCTGCTCTCCTACTGGCATCAACAGAAGTGCCACGTTGCCTGGACAATAAAATACTGAGTCAAGATCTTCCAGGAGCAAGACCGAGATAAGAGCAAAATTTGCCAGGCAGTCTCCTATTCCCTTTTGAATTTTAGAGATCTGAAATGCTTGTTCTTTCATTTGGTCATTTAATCTACAGATGTAGCTGGAAACAATTAGAATAATAGCAGGAAAAGTGAAAGATTTTTAAAAACAGAGATGTCTTTGTAAAGGCATAAAACTTCAATGGCTCCAGGGGAACAGAGTTTGAGGGGACAATGAAATTATTTGAAATAAATAGAAGCATTTCACACCCAGGGCTTCAGGGAGCCAGATGCCATTGGTATAACAATAGCTTTAGAAAAAGTAGCTATTCCATATAATAAAGGCAACTTTTTTATACATTGAGATCATGATTCTATAGACACTAAAGTAAGTTATCTCAATGAAATCTATAGTTTTTGCTAGATGGTAGCTATTTGAATTATTGGGCCTTTTCTAGCTCAGCTATATAAAGAAATAAGCACCATTTCAAATAGCAAAGGGCATTAGTCCACATTAGATATTAAATGCCTGTCTTTTTTTTAAGTCATATCTAGTCTTCCCCACTCCCACCCCCTGGCAGTTTGCTAAAAAGAGAAGAAAAAATGCACTAACTGAAGCTATTAACAATGATCTTTTCTTCTATAAAGGGTGAGGGGGAGTTTGGCCTTTTACATGCCAAAAAAATGACTAAACCAATCCATTTCAAACTGAGGCATGCATGTGCTGGCCAAATGATTAAAATTAAAAAAAAAAACACCTCATTTTAAAAGCCCAACAATAGGGGTTTGTAATGAAAATGCTCTCTCTTTCCTTGGCCCTTTGTTTTTAGGCCCACGTGTTCTTACCCTCTGTCCTTCCATCCAGACCCCAGGTGCTCTTCTGGCTGTGATTCAGCAACATACTTAAGCCTGTTTAATTTTAGTTATGAGTAACGAAACTTTAGGCACATGCCTGAAATCAGGCTTCACTAAGGATGGGCTTAAGCACATGCTCAAGTGTTTCCTCCTTTATTCTCTCTCTCCATAACCCATGTGCTCTCTCCCCTCTCCAGGTATCCTGCCTCAATCCATTAAATGTTATTTCCTTGTTTGACTCTCTCTCTCTTCTAGTCCCTTCTGCCTTACAACAGATTCTCTCAGTTAGTCGTGCTAAGCTGGCCTCCCATTCCCCTTATGCCATAGATAATACCCTCTCATGTCATTTGCTTTCTTGCTTACTATATGCTCATTTGAGCTGTATTCCTGTAACAGGGCATGATGGGGAAAGAGGTGGTGGAATAGAGACTTCTCTGAACATTCAGCAAAACGTCTCTGGTTTTTGGCAATACTTGTGAGAGCTGACTCGTGTGTTCACAGCTTGATCACAGAAAAATTAGAGGAGCTGCATCTACAGAACATGAAACCTTTCAAGAAACAATCCGGGGAGCAGAAGTCAAAGTCATGACATTTAAACAAGCTGACTCACAATTTCCTTTGAACGCATTCTCCCATGATAAATATCACTGGAAGCAGCAGAGCGCATGATTCATGACACTGCAGTACACACCAGACTAGTTCTCTTATCTAAAAGAAACATGAATCAGCTGGGTTTGCCTAGTAAAGGGAATAATTAGGAAGTATCAGTTCACTGCATGACAAATACAGGTGAAGCAGTAATACTGATTAAAGCCATTTCCCTGAAGAATCAGCCAGACTGTGTGATCACGCAGTACCCCACTCTCTCAGGTGTGCGCTTGGCCTTTCGAGCCCATAGGTCTGTCCTAAGTAGCCCTGCCTTGTAAGGCACAGAGACGTAGGAGGCCAGTAAATTCCTAGCAGGACAAACCATTTTATTTTTTATTCAAATACCTGCTTTTCTTTTAATCTCCCTTCCCAGGCCGTTGGAAGTGCTCTGCAAAGCATATAAATAAGGAAGCTGTTGGCTGGGAGCATAAGTTTCTCTCCAATTGTCCAGCCTGCAAAAGTTGAGTGAGATGGTCATGGAATCACAGCATAAAAGCAGAACTGCTATTGGGAGGACTTGAGCGGGAACAGTCAGATTTGCAAAACATGGAGAGCCAGCAGCTATCTTTACAACCTCACTTGCTTAAAGTTTCAGTGTGGGAACTTCCAGTGTGATTCATACTTACAAAAAAAAAAGAAAAGAAAAGAAAAGAAAAAAAAACTGTGCTGCTTTGGCTTTCAGCTCATTGGTGAACAGCTGCTTTTTTCTCCTCTCTTTGCCCATGTGCTTCTTCCTGATTCTGCTTTTTTGCTTCCATCTCCTTGGCTTTAATCTCAGCTTGCCTTTTTGGTGTTCACGCTTTATCTTTCAGTCCTTTCTCCAGCCTGACTAGCCCTGGCTTTACAGCTGCTTCACTGGTGCTCATATGTATGCTTTATTGTTTTTATTTCCCCTACCTGAAATAACCAAACAGAAAACAACAAACTAACGTTTCTTTGACTATTCCCAGCCACCACTCTGGAGACTCATTAAGCACCGGTGTAACAGGTTCAAAAGTGTAAATCTCAGTTACAATTGCAAGCTGTGTATAAATCCTGGCGACTACACCACTTATGACATTCTGGGGTGAAATCCAGGTCAGTGAGGGGTTGTCACCCCTGCCCTGAAACCTGGGGTGCCCTCCAATGCTTTGCTGTTATAGCTTCCAACTTGGGTCATTCATAATCAGCCTGCCAGCATGCAGGTCACACTGTGAGTGTCTGTGTATTGCCACAGCCCTGGTCCAGCGACTCTGATCCCACCATCATGCCAGCTACACTCTGGCTTCCTGCAGGGTGACCCCAATGCACTCCTAGTCCTGAATTTTTCCCCAAAATGTGTTCTGCACTGTCTAGCCCTCCCTTGGACTCTTCAGATGTTTTAGGTCTGTTGCCCCTGTAAGAGACCAATATACAACAGTTTGCTACTTTAAATGGAGTGACCCAAACAATTCAGAACACTGTGTTAGTTTTGATCAAAGAATAATATAAGTTTATTTAACTACAAAGAGAGACTCTGAGTACAAGTATAAGGCATGAAGTCAGAAATGGTTACAAAAGTAATAAAGATAAAACGCTTCCTAGTACTAAAACAGAACAAACTAGACTTGGTTCAACGTAAAATCTCTTACCACATGTTCCAAGTAACATTGCTGACTAAATTCTCAAGTTAGAATCTGCTCCCAAAGGCTGTTTCTTCTGTTGTCTTAAGTACAAGAAAGTGGTGGATAAGGAGAGATGCTTTGGGGTGTGTTTGCCCTTCACTTTTATGGTCCAGTCCCCTTTGAGATACCCTTTCTTGAGGGTTATTCTTGCTGTAAAGATGGAGATGAGGAGTCTTGTGGTGAAAGAGATTCCATGCTGTTGTTTGCTAAGATGCAGATCTATTTGTTCCTCCCTGCTTCCTTGCCAAAGAATAGCCACTTGACAGATGATTGTCCATCAACTTTGATACCTGGCTAGAGGCTCAGCTTGTCTTTTGTCTCTGAGAAACTGGTTGTATGGTAAACACATTTCAGACCTGACTTTAACTTATATTATAACTTTACATATAATATGTATAGCAACATTTAATCATGTGAGTTTAGTTTTCAAATGATACCTGACGAGGCATATTTTATACAAAGATTATTACATTAATATGTAAGGTGTGAATACAGGCATTCATTCCATCACAAAAACCTTAACATGATCTATATCTTTCATCACATCATTTACCCTCAATAGCTCCAACTCTCTCCTTTTCACTTGTAAAATTGCAGGGGGAAAACCCCTCTGTAGCTGGGGAAAATATTAAGCACCTGATTTTCAGAATGCTGAGAACTGCATGCACATATTATTCCATGCCTACTTTGTGAATGCACTTGCTGCTGCACAGCAGATTTGTATTTACATATGCAAAACAGAGCAAAATACCTGTTTGTACGCAAATTAGATTAGCATCAGTCGTTGCAGTAGCTCTATGTGCAAAATGCACACAGACCACAGCGCTCACATTTCTGAACATCAGGCCTTAGTAAATCTCTAAAAAACTCATTGAGCCATGTATAGCTCTCATCACTGAGTCTATTTCAACCCTTAGATGTACACATATGCATTTCCTGTTAAGTTAGTATGGTTGCACTTGTATAACTGTTGAGTGAAGTTATAAACAATTCCATGCTATTCTGGAGTTGCATTTGGATTTAAAATAAGGAAAACCCCGGGTGATGACATACCACAGACAGTTGTGACCAAGAGTTCAAATGTGATTCAGGATTTCAGAATGAGCAGTGATTAGCAAGGCTATGATTCATTTAGAGAAAAGAGCTGTGCTCCCTGATATTACTACAGGCCCTGTCAGTCTCACAGCTGGATGGAGCAAAAAGAAATCAGACAAGGAAGAGATGCAAACCACTTTTTAATCACTTTCTTTTTAAAATCAATGATAATAAGCACATCATCCTGCTGAGTCACCCTAAGTCATCTTAGACACACCTTGCCTATTACTACAGTCGGTAATGTACAGTGTGGTCGAAACAACTACTTCCTCTTTCTGATAGAGATTGCCCTAGACAACAAGAAATCAAACGGATATTTACAACATTGGGATTAAGTCAAACATTAACTTTCTGTTGAAAGAACAGCTCTAGTAGGGAGTGTTAGAGTCAGCACTCCTAGCTGGTTTGCCTGAGTTTCTGCACCTCTTTCTCAGAGAATGAATTGAATAAGGATACCAGGGAGGCAAGCATGGCAGTCAGGTAGACCAGCTCTCCTCTTGATGTATTTTTAAATAACAGAAATGACCTGCCTCAGAGTAGTGATCAGATGATGAACCCGATTACTTTGGATGTAGGGTCAATGTGAGCGTAATGCAGAAAATCTGCGGGACGCAGTGTATCTGCTTGCTGTACTGGTTTCATCAGCTACTGGTTGCATCTGTTTTCAACAATCTTTCTCTGCAATTAATATTGGTCCAAATCATCCCCTTCCATGTAAAGACCCACAGGATGGGATGAAAGGATCCTCACACAGCTATTACCCCACAGCACCAGAGTGGGGTGGGGTGAGAGCAGGGCTCCTCCTCTCCTCTGTATGCAAAAGGCTGGGGCATCTGCTTCCAAATTTAGTAGACTACCAGGGATCTGAGTGGATCTCCTGGGATCCATAGGAAGCCAGGATCACCTGTGTGGAGAGGCTGTTCTTCCATGTCCTCCCTCTGTGGATCCCCTACATACATACCAGTTAGCTCCTGGTGATCAACATAGATCTGCCAAGTGTGGGAGTAGATGTCCCAAGGCATTCTTTCTGGCTAATTTGCATGGGATTGAAGGGTAGCAATTTGCATCCTCCATGAGTCTCCTCTCAGCCCACTCAGTCTTCATCCCCTCACCCAGCATAGATCCCAGACTAGTGGAGATAGATTCAAGGAACCATCAGGATGCATGGCCACAGGTAGGCCCCAAGGGACCAGACAAGGCGAACAACCAGCTTAAAGGTAGACCAACCAGAAAGTATGCCCATCCATATTTGTATAAAACCACAGTTCAGTAAGTCACAGAAGAAGATCCACAAGAGAGAGAAAACACATTCCTCATTCAGGAAGTTTGCAAATTGCCATAGTATGCTATTCAGAATATTTCCATTGGTGCAAGAAGAGCTGGAGCAGTTATTTGCAAGGCAACATCATATAAGGAACTCTAACATTCTTTATAAATAGAGCCTGATTTTTCTCTCCATTACACCACTTTCATGGTCACAACCCTGACCCTCAGTTGGAATTATTCTGACTCCTGACTTACACTGATGTAAACGAAGGGAGAAGCATCCCCACAGTTTTGGAGGAATAGGGGTATTTTAAAATAATAATAAATATGTTGAGCCCCACAGAAAGGCTTCTCAGGCCACCTTTTCAGCTTGTGTAATTGGGATATCTGGTGTCATACAGGATGTGCTGGTAAAAGAACATCACCTTCAATCTAGCATGGGACTCAGCAGAGCACTAATAACAGCCTAAGGGAAAATGGTGATAGTATTCTTGTTCAGTACAGTAGTTATCAGCCCGCCTCCTCTCGCTGCACAATGCCACACGTGCTGCAGGCGGAGCAGAGACAGCCATCGGCAATGCTGTAGGACAGGATCGGGCAGTAACAACAGAGCTGATTTAGTATTGCTCCCACTCTGTAATTATTAGGGCCTGTAAAGACAGGAAATCTCAGTGATGAGTGCTAAATGCCCTTAAGAATGTAAAATCTTTCTGAGGAGAAGCTTAAGCAGGGGAGAGGCCAAAACACAGCACTGTACAATTGATGGATTCTGGAAATGACTCCCCCTTCTCCATAACAGCCACATCCCAAGCCCTGTTGGATCATATCCTCAGCTGATAGAAATCAGCCTAGCTTTACTGAGTTACACTGATGTATACCAGCTGAAATCCACCCCTTATAAGGTCAATGGTGTCATGTTGATTTACACCTGCTGAGGATCTGGCCCATAAAATGCAATAGAACATCTACTTAAGTTGAGCCCTGATTCAGTGGGAGATTTTGTGTGAGAAATGACTGCAGGGCTCGGCCATAAACAGCTGGGTAGCAGATAATTCCTTATTTTAAGTATTCATACTGATTGTTTTCTATATAATCAGATCTTTTATAATGTATTTATGTGGAAATTTTAAGCTAAGAGCCTGTGTGATATGTGTGAATTTGGAGGTTTGGGAGCTGCTGTCATTCCATATCCTGTACGAAGAACCTGCCTTCTCTCATTTCTAATCAATAAGTTTTCAAAAACATACCTTACATATTTTGAATGCTAAAACCATCAGGTCTTAGGTAAAAGCATCCCAGTGTTAGGGGGAAATATCCAAATTGTTTTGGTGCAAAAATTCCATCTGAAAGCTTGTTCCAGTGAGCATTTCTTGCAAGATATCTCACACATTCTGTTCACACTAGGATTCCAAATAGAGGGAAATCTTTATCCTTGAGCTGAGACTGGATATACAGGCTGCATGCTGGAGTTCTTCCGCAGGGGAATCCTCCCACCCACGTCCAGGTTGAGAAAAGGCAGTGGGCATTCCTGCAGCTTGAAGGTGCTGGGATGCTACATTGAGCAGGATATAATATAAATAATAATTATAACAGATGTGGGAGGAAACAGTAGCCATTGTGCAGGGAAGAGAAGGGGACCAGGGAGAATGTCCAGTAGTTTATTGTGTAGTTGCAAATCCACCATCATCATTCACCCTAACTCCATTCTCAGCTGTATGGAACAAGAAAGAATTTGCACTGCTTCTTTGCAGGCTCCAGGCTTCCATGACCCCAAAGAAAGGGATGGACAGGGTTTATTTACCTCATGATGTTTGTTTCTCCTTCAGTCAAAACTAGGAAGGGACACAAAGATGGATTTTTATTTGTTTATTTTCCTTTTAAGTTAGCCAAACTTTTTCAAATTTCTAAATAAATAGGTTCAGTTAATATCTTGGGTGAAGGGTCAGCCCAATGTTTATTTCAGCCCATCTAAATCTGTTTTCCCAGTCCTAATTTTTTCTGCCTTCCCCAGTCCTATGTGATGTCCCTCAACAGACTCTTTTAAAATATACAAAACTACTCCACCCATTGTCCCAGACACCACAGATCACAGCTGTCTGGTTGTGTGTGCCTGTTATCACTGGCTGTCTTAATGCTTCAGGCCTGATTTACAAACAGAAAGCCATCCCAGAAATTCAAGCCAGTTTTAAAACTGGGTGGAGCTGCGGAGCACACAAGACATTGCTGTCTGGAAATGTCCTCAACTTATTTAGTTTAACCTCTAGGAAGCAGGTTTCACAAAGGGTTCTAGCTGCCAAAGCTTTGCCTAGACTTTGGGTTGCCCTAGGAGTGCTTTAGTGATATAGCTAATGCCAGTATATTATACCAGCAAAACACTCCTATTGTGGAGTCAGCATATACTGGCAACACTGTGCTGTTGCTGGTTTAGCCTCACAATCACCAACCTGAGTAAAACATGCTATTTCAGTAAAAGCTGCCCAGTCTTACCAGTATAGCTGTGTCCATACTACAGAATTTTGAGTGCAGCTATCAGTCAGAGATGGTACCTCATCACACTTCTGACCAAAAGGCTCAGGCACCAACTAGTTTTGAAATCGGTTTCCCAGTGTAGACAAAGGATCAGAGTTATTCATGAGGCCAGATAATGAGAGATTCAATCTGTTTCTAGTATTTCACTTTCTAGATGGTGAACATAACTTTAGAAGACCAGATCTTTGGTTATACTGGACCGATAATGGTTCTCTGCAGGAAAGATGGCCCATGCAATACTGACACACTGAGTTCCAGCAGTACCCATATGCACAGCCCCAGCACAAATACAAAATATACAAGAGCAGGATTTTAGCACCTGAACTATGTGCTGCTTGTTTTATATAGGAGTATCCTATCTAATGGTATCCCACTATTGCTCAAGTACAGAAAGGCAGTAAAATAAAATGGCCCCCAAAGCCATGTGTTTCATTAATTGCCCATAAAAGATTAGATTAAAATATCAGCATTCTGGCAGGGTCACTAATACAAAATGGAGAGGATTTAGACTACAATAATTGTTTATCAAAGAGCAGCGCTGTACATAGTTTTAGATAATTTACTACTATTATTATTGGCCATCAGCAGAGAGAGGCTAGAATCAAAATGACCTCTCTTATGTGTTAGAAGCCACAGCAAAAATTCCCAGCCTTCTACAGCATGAGCAATCTGAAATACCACCTTGCAACTATAATCTCCAAAAAAAAGACCTCCCAAAAGCATTACTTTCAAGAATGGGGTCAAAGAAAAAAGTCAGTCAATTCTCAACTAACATCTAGACTTTAGACGTTGCTCCAGAATTCCTAATGTAAAAATCTGTTCAGTTTTCTGAATTCAAAACTATGCTGTGAATTGGTCTGTTCATACCCCCTTTGTTATTTGCTGTTTGCAAACATTCATACAACATTTTTTTTCATAAAATACCAAAAAAAAATGTGTTTAGGAAAAGAAAACAAAATTCATTTGATGCAAAGGGGAGAGTAGTCCATGAAAAGTTAAATCATCCAATCAGGGCACAGAAACAAAACCCTGTGACTAAAGTGATCTGTTGCAAAATTTATTTAGCAAAGTCTGAATATTACATAAATGACTAGATATTCACTACAAAATCTGTGACCCATCTCAGCAGCAAATTACTCTCTCTCCTTCCCTGCACAGGCTCAGTTCTGCCAGTCTGCATAGTGGGCGCAGAGCCAAAGTTCCATCCATTCCCCACATACCTGTTTGGGAGGAGCAGGGGCTGCCCAGTTTCTATTTGCCCATGCACTCCTGAACCCAAGGTCCAGGTAGTCAGATAATGGACACAAGAAAAGTTTCTTGCTCACCTTACACCTCCATTGCACCATGCCCTACACCCCCTCCCTGGACTTCCCTACAGGAATCCAGGAGAGAACAGATACTGCACAGAGCTGCATTAATTCCCTCTGTGTCTGCTGCTGAGCAACTGCAAGGACCCAGCTGATGACAGCATTGCTCCTTCAGGAGCCATGATGCCAGGGGGAGAACATGGGCAGATGAGGACCATTACATGCGGATGGCTTCTTTCTTTGCAGATCTAGGGTTCCATCCCTGTGGATCCCTCGAATGTTCAGTGTTGGGAGATTTTACCATCTTCAAATACGTATGGCCCCAAATGCCTGCTCCCTTGAGGGGATGCTTTGATGGCAACTTGAGGAAGTTCACCTCAGAGTTGTCCTGCCCCATCTAACAAATTTCTATGGGACAATGTGTGATCTGGACCTGCAAATGATATATGGCCATAATGGCTGGAGTATCACATGGCATTAGGATAGCCAGTCATTAAAAACATTGTGAAAAACTGTTGTCTCTCTTCCATGAAGCAAATGAGTGCAAAACTAGCTCAAATAAGTGATAAATTATCTGCAAAAGCTGTAGACTGTGTCTGTGGTGTGTAATGATCATACAATCAAACCTGAATAAACCACTGTAGGTGAAATGCTAAATGATATCATAGGTCAGTCAGAATATAATTATTAATCATGTAATGGAACAATTCCTGGCAGAATAGAAATGCTGTTCAATGCTGCTTCAAAGGTTATTAAGGAGTAATGAAAAAAAAATCAGACAACAAAGGCGCTCTTCAGATATTTTCATCATTCATTTTGTAATCTACATTGCTGAGCAAATTGTCAGAGAGGAGCTAGTCGGATGAATGTGTTAAAGGACCTCTGACAGACTGACTTCTATTTATAGTTTGCAGAGCATATGTGTGTCATACAATGATTGCAAAGTAATTCTCTAAACAGTTGCAACAGAGACAAAAGTGAATTATGGGGAAGTATGTGGGGATGCTAATATCCATAAAAAACCAAAGACTAGGATTCCAGGTAATCAATCTAGAATTATTAAGAATTTTTTGTGTTTCTGAAGTATCTTCCACCTGAGGATTTCAAAGCACTTGGCAAACATTAGTGAATTAACATAACGTACTTGAGCTCTAACATGCCAGTTAGGCACAGCCTGTGCCAGTGTGGAGTAAACCACCCTTGGAGGGGCTGTTGAAGGAATTCTGCTGCAGAGTGGCAGAAGTCCTTCAAGCTCCTTCAGGAGCTACATCCCTTCTGCTAGCCAGTGTGTGGGGAGGGGAGAAGTGAGCAGGGGAAACACCTCCTCCCCGCTTCTTCCGTTCTTAGGGTGCCCAGGGAGAACAGTCCTGGCACTCCCCCATGCAGAGGGACTGCATTCAAGCTTCAGAGAACACAAGGGATAGGATGGGAAGAAGGTTCCTTGTGCACTGCTCACCCCTGCATACCCCGTAAGGGCCTGTCACAGTCTAGTCCCCTGTGAAGTAAGTATTTTTATTGTCCGCATTTTACAGGTGACCTAACAGAGTCACAAAAACGGTAAGTGACTTTGACTTTGGGCAATCACAAATCTGAGGTTTAAATCCTGATTATTATGATTGTTATTTATTTTGTTGCGGTAACATCTACAGACTCCAATCAGAATCAAGGCCACATTGTCCTAGGCACTGTACAAACATTTTAAAAAATGGTCCCTTCCCCAAATTGCTCACCTCTCCTTCCTGTCAATGCTGTGCCTTAACCACACTTCATACAATAATGTCATATAATTTAAGACAATTGGATCCTTCGTTGTATCAGTTACAGATTGATTGACAGTTTTGCACCATAAGGGTGGGAGTTGCACAGCGAGGCATGGGCACCATGGAACTCACACTTAGCACAGAAAGACAAGCTTGCCCACCGAGGGAAACTAATGTGCTCCACATTATTTTACAGACCACACTGTAATCAAGTTACTGCTCAGGATTGTATTGCATAATGTAAACTGTTATTGTAATCTGTTGGCTAGGAGCTAACCACACCTTGGGTTGTTACCTGACAAGGTGAGTAGAGTTAATGCTGTTTGTTGTTTGCATGGGAAAATCCAGGGTGCTGCACAGAGTGACACTGATGGGTTCAGTGTCTGACACACTTCCAAGTCAGCACCTTACCAGTGCCTCACCAGAGTGCTGGGGTGCTCTGCCACTGGAGGTGCCATCCTTACGTTGAGACGTAAAACAAAGGCTCTGACCTTCTTTTGACTCTGCTCTCCTCCTACCATGGTCCTCAACCTGCTTCTTTGTTCTGCATAATGAACAAATAATATGTGATCTCTCAGTTACAATTTCCACATCCTTTCCCGTGTATCCTTTTTTATCTGACAAGCTTAAATTGCACGACTTTGCAATTTTTTCAACTTTCACACAAATGTCCTAATTCTTGGACTGCTTTATTTTTCCATTAAATTATGTTAAATTGTTCAACATTGCCACAAAAATATAAATATATAAAACAAGCTGACACATTTACAGGGTTGTTAAAGTAATCAGTTACAGTAATTTTGTGTAATCAGATTACATTTCAAGGATTATTATTCCTGTGCATTTATTTATATAGCACCTGGTATAAGCCTCAAAGCATTTCACAAAATTGCAAACTATGGAACAAATTATGTGGTCCATACTCTAGCAACAGCAAATCCCTGCGGAGTTTCTCCTAGAAATGAAATTCAGTCACTTGAACGTGATTGCAATTATAATGGTGCCAGCCACATTTCACACCAATCTGGCACAGGAAGTGGAGAGAGATCTCATCCAATTAAATGAACAGGGCAATCTGAGTAGAGAGATTGTGATTATCTTATTTGGACTTTGTCCAAGACACCAGGGTTAAGTACTAAATGACTGAATAATTTCATCACTATCATCCTCCTCTTTACATGTGCCTTCTATACCAGCTGCTGGTTCTGCTTATGACTTGTAATCCTATTTTATCAGGCAGTACTATTGCATATGACACTGGCAAGAGAAGTGATGGTAATGGAAAGAATCTGGGGTCAGGCTCAAAATGGCTGGTGTGGGTGCATATTTAGATCAGTGCAAGTGAAACTCATTGAGTTCAACGTGGATGAAGCTCATTTTAGGATCAGGGCCTTAGGTATTCGCTGGTCTTGTGATGAATTCTGATGATAAAGCATTTCAGGCCTAGATTAGAATATTGTATCTGGGTTCATGTGGATTCAAATCTTTATATCACTCCTCCTTCTGAGGGCTTCAAGAGTAGAGGTGACTAGGCTACAACATCTGATTTATGCATTGGCAATCAAGTTAGTCATGACTTGCTGAAAAGTTTTACCTCAGGTGTCATTCTCAGCTTCATTGAATATGGCAAATGTGATTAAATATCAAATGGTTGCCATAAAAAATGAAGGAAATATACATGTGGGAGAAATTTGAGAAACTTTTAATTAAAATTCAAAAATGATTATTCAAGAGCTGGTTGGGTTAATAATCTAATAGTATTAACAAAGCAGTTGCTCCTCAAATTAACTAGGTCATATTTTATCAGTGTTAAGGGTATATTTAGTTAAGCCTAGCAGTCTTTTTAGTGTTATCAGTTCAGTGCCGCCATCCTCTGTGTACCAGTCCTTTTCCTATTGAAGTCAGTGGCAATTTTTGGTGAGCAGGATTAGACTCAGAGCCCTTGCTCATGAACAATATTAATAAGAATAACATGTAACATTCTGACCAATGTCAACTATGAAAAACTCTTTCACTGTTACACAGCATACAGCCCTCTCAGGGAAAAGCCAGAGAATGGAAATGCAAATACATTTAGATTTGGTTTAGCTAAGACAGGGCAAGTGAGGTTCGAAGCTTCCACCAAGAATGCCAAGCCTGGATAATCAAACCCAGGGACTGTCAGCCAAAGTGCCCCGCCTGGTATCAGCTGCCACAGTGGCACATGAAGTATTGTTGCAGTCGTTGGTCCCAGGATATTAAAAAGACAAGGTGGGTGCAGGGCCGGTGCAACCATTTAGGTGACCTAGGCAGTCGCCTAGGGCACTGGCATTTGGGGGGCACCATTTTCTTCGGCAGTGACTGCGGCAGCTGGATCTTTGGCCACCCTGGTCGCTGCCGGCATTTAGGCGGAGGGAACTGGGGCAGGGGAGCACGGGGAGGGCCACCTGCAACAAGTAAGGGGGGGGGCGGCATGCAGGGGATCTCCCCGCCCCAGATCACCACTGCCCTGCCTCCTCCCCGAGCGCGCCGTGGCTGCTTCACTTCTCCCGCCTTCCAGGCTTTCGACACCTAAGCTGATTGGTGCCGCAAGCCTGGGAGGCAGGAGAAGTGAAGCAGACACGGCATGCTCAGGGTGCTCGTGCGCGGAGCAGGGGTGAGCTGGGGCGAGAGGGTGCCTCATGGCGGAGGGCGGGGGCTGGGGAGCTGCCACAAGGGGGGTGCCTCAGGGCGGAGGGGGGAGCTGCCTCAAGGGGGGCACCTCAAGGCAGAGGTGTGGGGGGGAGGGCGCAAGGTGGAAGTTTCACCTAGGACACAAAACATCCTTGCACCGGCCCTGGGTGGGTGAGGTAATATCTTTTATTGGACCAACTTCTGTTGCTGAGAGAGACAAACTTTCAAGCTGACATAGACCTGAGGAAGAGCTCTGTGTAGTTCAAAAGCTTGTCTCTCTCACCTACAAGAAGCTGGTCCAGTAAAAGATATTACCTCACCTACCTTGTCTTTCTAAGGGTGGCACATGGACACGGAGGCAGGACCTCTCAGAGGTCCAGAGAGGCCTGGGCCTCTTCCAGCTTTAGAGGCCCTAGCCATAATAAAAATTAAAAATGATGACGTGTGAAAACAAAATAAGGCACCAAAAATAGAAAGACATAATTTGATTTTTTTTTTTTAATTTAACAAATGCTTTTCTGGTCTGATAGGGATGCACGTAAAAAAGAGGTTGTGAAACTTATCAAATGCCAAAAAAACCCACAAGTGTCTAAATTTGAGGCCTCCTTTGAGCTTGAGGCCCAGCCCAAATGGCCCTCCTGGCCCCCACTCTGATTGGCCCTATATGGAGACAGTCTCTCAGCTAATGAGAGATCCAGTGGTATGACACCCAAGAGACTCACAAGCCTCCTACGGATCAGCCAGTACATTGAATTAGTACAGTTTAGAGACTTAGGCCTAGATACAGTGGTACGCTTCCTGAGAGACTCCTAGTTTTAAGTCAAGCTGATCAGAACACTTTCAGCTCAATTAAATGTTATTGAAATATGTTGATTTGTCAAGATGGATCAGTTTATATTAAGTATTTGTGTGGAATTGTGACCCGAGAGCCCTGCATACTTGTGATGAGACATAGGGACCTGAATCTAAAGCCTGAACTTTTTGATCCAAAAACAGCTGTTTCAACAAAAATTTGTTCCACTAAAACATTAAAAATAATTTTGTCTTCATTCCAATGCAGAGCTAAAACAAATTTTGAAACCTCGAAAGCTGTCACAAAATAGAATTGTCATCCTCTGGACAACTACAATTTTAATCTACCTTTGCACATCCTCTGTTCCAGGAAATAATGCAGCCTCTGGCATAAGTTAGAACAGTCTCATTACACCTACCTATGGGCTGCTCTTTAGCCCAGAAAAACCATAATGCAAAGCATTATAGCCATTCCCCTCCTGCATTTGGCACTCTCCTCCCAACCTCAACTTACCCCTACACCAGGGGGCTGTGGAAGGGTAGGCAACATAGTGCCACATTCACCAGCTCTAGCATATATGCCCTGCCACACAAAAGGGGTGGATGAATAGTGTATTCCCTTCAGCTCATACTGCCAAGCATTCTGCCCTAGCTCTGTCTTCTGAATGGTCCTCAATGTTAACGCAATGGTTTTGTGTGTTTCAGTCTGGATTATGTGACATGGTACATATATTTTTGTATTATCCATTGCTGTTGTTTCTTTGTCCTGTGTCTGAATTCCATTATGTGAATAAGGAGGAAAGTAATATTTTGCTTGTGATATTTCAGTAATATGCTTCTGAACCTTTGCTTTGCCACCATTTAATTTTTCTTTCCTTTTTGATCTCTGACACTGAAATCCTCTAAAGGCTGTTCTCTGTTTTTGAATAATTCAGCTATGCAGCTGTATGGTGTGCACCAATCTAAGGCCACCTTACCTTTTGCAGTGGGAGATGCTGCTAATGTATGTCAGAACTTTGGTCTAAAACCTTATAGTTGCCAGTGTGTGACTAATGGCTGTTCATTAGCTTATGTGCAAAGAACAAGTGGTCTCAGTCCAGCTTGTGGACAGGCATCAATATCCCCAAACCACCCATTCTAATTGTAGTTGGCACCCATATTGTCAGTCTCATCAGAAAAATCCAAAGAGTAAATGGGCCCTGGAAACTGTACATCCCTCTTGTCCTTTAGAGGAATCTTTCAAGTGAAGAGTGAGGCTACGTCTTCACTACCTGCTGTATCGGCGGGTAGCAATCGATTGCTCGGGGATCAATATATCGCGTCTCATCTAGACGCGATATATCGATCCCCGAACGCACTTATATCGATTCCGGAACGCCACCAACCCGAACGGAATTGCAGAGTCAACATGGGGAGCATGGGGACATCGATCCCGTGCCGTGAGGATGGTGAGTAATTCGATCTTAGATACTTCGACTTCAGCTACGTAATTCACGTAGCTGAAGTTGCATATCTGAGATCGATTTTCCCCTGTAGTGTAGACCAGCCCTGAGACATGTAGATGGGAGCAGTGTGAGGGAAATTCTCCTCCTCCTATATCCACTGTTCAATGGAAAAATCAGAAGGTTGCAGTCTTTAGGGCTGTGAATGCAGCATCTTTCATTAGCAGTGAATTCACTAAAAAGGATGCCCCCATAATGAGTCATCACTGTAGACCTGAAGAGTTCTTTGTGTCTCAAAAGCTTCTTGCTCACCATCAGAAGTTGGTCCAGTAAAAGTTATTACCTCACCCATCTTCTCTTTCTAATCACTATAGTAGTACTTTTCTGTCAGGACTGTCTGACTATTTAACAACCAGCAGTCTCTGGAGAAAAATCTCTCCACTAAAAATGCAATAAAATGATTATTTTTATACATTTCTGTGGTGCCATAAGTGTACATGCTATTTTATCACAGTTTCTTTAGACAAGCACTACACAAATGACAAATCCCTAGCCTGAGGATCTAGCAGTCTAAACTCCTTTCTTCTTGCAGACGGTTGTGATACTCTGTATACAGCATATAAAGCTGTGTATCCTACTAACAATAACAATTAAAAGTCTGATTTTTACAATCCTTTCTGGCCCGAAAGGCTATACGCTTGGCTTTTAGGATATATGACTTAGTGATGGAATGTGGAGTCTGGTAATAGTACAAAACATTTTCAGTCAAGTGCAAGACATTTATTAGGATTTTAAATAGCGAATGATACTTTTTTATATATACACTTTCTAACAACTTGATGATTTTTCCTAGGTGAATTATTCGGTTTTTATTTCTAAAGCTTCCAGTGGTAGCTAGGACAAAAATTTAAAGACATTGGTTAAGTCACAAGTGCAAATATTTAATGAAGATCTCTTTTCCTGCAGTATTTGTAGAATAAGTGGAGTAATTCCACTATACCTGAGATGTAATGAAGTCAGTTCTATAATTTTCAGTGGGTGCTGCTCCTCTCTCACTCTGGGGGGTACCAGAGGGCTAAGTTGTTGGCCCCTCCTACTCTTCCTTTACACCTGGTGGGTGATCTCATCCACTCACATAGTTTCTATTACGATCCCTATGCCACTATCTCAGAGATCTGCCTTCCCACACTTAATTGGCTTCCTAAATCCAATCCATATCCTAACCTGTCTCTTTGACATCTCCTCCTGAATGCTTCACCATCATGTTAAATTTAACACAGCCAGATCTGAACTCCTGATCCTCCCTCCTGCACCCCCTTTATGCCACCAATATTTTATCACTGTGGAAAACATGACCATTATCTCAGGTTATGGGCTTAAGAGGCAGGAGGTCATCTTCAGCTTTACCCTCTCTTTTGCACCACCCATCCAGGTTGGGTTCAAATCCTCCTGCTGCTGCTTCCTCCATAGCATTTCTAAGATTCATAATCTTCTTGCTGTTCAGACAGCAAAAATTCATTCGCCTCCACCCACCTTGAATACCATACCCTCCTCCCTTCCAGCCTCCCTAATTCCTGCCTTGCCCTCATGGCTGCCATGATCATCTCCTTTTCTCCATTGAACCCTTCCACTGGCTCCCCTTGTTTGTTCATATCATATTCAAGCTTCATGCTCTGCCCTTCAATTTCCTTCACAACTCTTCCTCTCCCTGCTATTTCAGTCTAGTCTCTTGTTGCATCACCCCTTCCCTGGTGCCAGCTTCAACTTCACTGGCACATTTGTCAGTTTTTTCACACAAACACCTTCAGGCCTCCTTCCACATGCAACACCCTCCCTGAACTGCCTCAGATGGCCAGTATCTTCTACTCTTTTTTCCTCTCTCCTCAGGACCCATTGTTACCATGGTGCCTATAAGAAATCAGCCACTGAATATAGGTTGAGGGCCAAAAAGGTTAGTTGGCATGTACTCCATCTAATTATTCTATCTTTTAAAATGGCAATATGCTATCCTAATGGTTTAAACCATTTAAAACATCACAGATGGTATAATAGTGCCCTAACACTCTGAAGCTGCTCAGGGAATGTGAGCACAGGTGGCATGGGAAATTGGTCACATGAAGTTCTACAAGCTGAAATAACTCATGGAAATTCATTGTTTCTTCGCTATATGAGAGGGGGAAAGGCCTATACCTTTCCTGTCCACACAATAAGGAGATAAAGTTTGGTGTGCTCCCCTAACCCACTCCCCAGTCCACAATCTGTGCCACTTAAACAGTTTAATGGCTGATGAGGCTTCATTATGGACTTCCTGCTGTGCTGCCAGAGACGGACTCTTTCAAAGCTGTTGTTTCTGCCTTTTCCACCCTTTCTGATTGTAAATGACAGCAGTGTTGAAAAACAAATGCCTTGGTGTCATGGAGTTCACTGCTAATTAAACTCAACCAGACTTCAGTATGTGTGCTGAGTAATTGGTCTCTGTCCTTTTTGTTTATGCATTCTTCCACGATCATCTTAACAATCATATAAAAAGACAGCAGATGCTGGGCTGTAGTGCTTTCCTTGTTTGCTTTTGTTTGTTTACCCTTGCATTACTGTAGCAATCCAAGCTTATGCATTACTTAGTATAAAGGGAGAGTTACAGTGGCCCAGGTAAAACATGTCAAGGTCACAATCATAAGAATTTCAAGCATTACACTTCTCAGAGGGCTCAACAGAGACCTGTAAAAAAGCTATGGGCCAGATACTGCAGCTACTACTCACACCGACTAGTAACTTACTTCATGAGGGATCCTACTGAAGTCAATGGGGCTACTCATGAAGTAAGGTATCATGAGTATGAGTGGTAGAATTGTGCCTGAAACAAAGGAATACATTTATAATCAGGGGAGACTCCAGCAAATCATGCAGCCTAACTGGTCTGTGGTAGAGTGTGACCAGGGTAGTTCCAGGTTGAACTGATTTATCCTCCATCATTAGTGCTTTGTATACAAGAGAAAATAGTTCAACTAAGGCCTTGTATACACAGGAAAATTGCAGCACTTGAACTACTAGAAAGTCGTATATTTCATAGCTTGTGTGTGGCAACACTCAGCATCACCATGTCTAAGTTCCTTTGTGACTCTAGCTCTAATATTTGTG
Source organism: Chelonoidis abingdonii (assembly GCF_003597395.2). NCBI lineage: Eukaryota > Metazoa > Chordata > Testudines > Testudinidae > Chelonoidis > Chelonoidis abingdonii. The sequence continues at coordinate 99,578,265 of NC_133774.1, read as the reverse complement.
GTTCCTTTGTAACTCTAAAATTTCCAACTGGTGTAGCTCCACCCCTGGTAGCAGTGATAGCAGAGACTGGCTTCTGGCATTTTCACTCCTTATCCTTACCTCATCTTACCCCTTCCGAGCAGTTCTAGATAATATGACATTTAAAACTGGTAGCTGCTGGCACCTTGTCCACTTTAGCACTCCCACTGCTGCTACCACAAGTGAGATTGCAAGAGTAGGGAATACTACAGAAGAAAAGCTAACATAGACAAGGCCTTTCTGTCACTTTCCATAATCTTTCTAGTATTGGTGTAAGTCCCTCCTCTTGAGCTCCTGAAATCTGGGGAAGCGTACGTGTTCGTTCTTTCCTTCCCACCTCATTGACTCTCCACATTACATTTCATTTGAAATCCTGTCTTTTCCTCTGGGTTTTATTTTTAATTTCTCCTTTTTCGACTGGCTGAAATTAACTGACCTCGATCTCAAGGGTCTGTATAAATCTCTCTTCCCCCCCATTCGCCCTCCTTCACTTCACACCCCACTTGCACTTTTCTGATGTTATCACTCTTGGCTGCCTAATTTTCAGTCTCTCAAACAATCACTCTCATGCCTTTTTCCTTGTGGCCCCCTATGAATGATGTGACCTCCCTGAGCACATCCACAAGGCTTCTACCTTCTCCACTTTTAACTCTCCCGTACAGATTGATATTTTTTCCTATGCCTCCCTCGGTGAATCTCATTGATTTGAATAGAAAATCTGTTTAGTTGCTCTCCTTCCCTCAATTCTGTCTATTTGTCTAACCTTAAGGCTGGTCTACACTACCGTGGTAAATCGATCTAATTTATGCAACTTCAGTTACATGAATAACATAACCAAAGTTGACATAGTTAGATCCACTTACCGCGGTGACTACAGTGCTCTGTGTTGATGGGAAAGAATCTCCTGTTGACTTCTCTTACGCTTCTCAGGAGGTGGAGTTCACAAATTGATGGGAGAGTGCTTTTAGCATGTCTTCACCAGACCCTAAATCGTGCCAATCTACCAGTAAGTGTAGATGTGACATTAGACTGTGATCTCTTCAGGGCCGGGAATATGCCTTCTCACATGCTTGGAAGCACCAAGCACATCCTAGGCCATGTATTGTTACCAATCATTTTCTGTAATTCGTATCTACTTGATTTGCATTGTTTAGCCCTATAAAGCAATTTAGGAGACAGTGGACAAAAAAGACACTATAAAGTTGTGTTGTATCTAGTCCAGCCACTAGCATCAAATACAATCTATTTCATCTTCTCCTTGTGCACCTGAAAACAAGGCTTGCTGCCATTACAAGTTTTGGTTTTATTTTTGGGAGGCCCAAACATGTAAGTCAGTAATAAACAGCATTGTTTTCATAGAGATAGAGGTCAAAATATCAGACTTGGGGAAGGGTACTGTAAAAAAAAAAAAATTAAAAAAAAAAATCAAAAAATCCAAAACACAATGAGTAGATGATAAATCTCACACATGGGGTTAGGGTCTAGAGTCTTCATCCTTCAGTTCCAAAAACACAGTCCTCTAACTATCAGTTGAGCCAAAGAAGATCTCCCTTAGGTGGAAGCAGCAGCAGCAAGTCCCTTATCCTCTCTGAGGGTTAGATAGCAATGTCAAAATGTACGCATACACCTACACCCCGGTACATTAAAGGAAGACTCCATTATGCCACAGATATTTGGGCTTCTTTTTTTGCCTTTTTCCCCCTCATGGATGGTTACACCCTACCACCTTCAGCTGAAAATTTAGCCAGTCAAGGACACCATAAGATTTGTATGGATTTGAGAGTGAGAATCAGAGCAATTGCTGGGTTCGCTGCTCTAAAAACGTTGTTTTTCTGGGGAAGGGTTCTGTTTGTTTGTTTTTTCATGAGTGACCTTTCACATTTCAACAAGGAGAAGAATTAGCAGCCCTGCCTTGAATCTGGCACAGCGTGCACAGACATTATATACAAGCTTCCTACACAGCCCTGCCAATAATGCACTTCAATCCTAATCTGCTACTCCCTCGTCACACCCCTTGCTATTCTGCTCATGGGCTTCTCCTGAGAAATTGCCAGTGACATCTGTCATTGTTGCAGGGCATGCTGTACCTCTGTCCCCTTCCTGAGCTCTCTGAGTGTAGCTCATCAGGTGTCAGGCTTCGCCTGTACCTCTCCTATGGTGAAAGGCCACTCCTAGGCCATGCTGTGGGCTACAGGACCCTGTGTATCAACAGTACTTACCCAGCAGGTCTGACAGAGTTTCAGAGCTGAGAATCTTCCTTTTGGGAGTCTGTGACCTATGGTGAATACAGCCAGTAGATATGTGGACATATCTGGATATGTGGACTCTCTACTCAGACCCTATGCCACCAGCACTCCCAGCTATCTCCGTGACACCACTGATTTCCTGAGGAAACTACAACGCTTTGGGTCACCTCCAGAAACACCATCCTAGCACCATGATGTAGAGGCTCTCTACACAACATCCCACACACAGATTGAAATACAAAGGTTAGTAACAGTATCCCATGATGATGCACAACCACAACTGGCTGCTGCAGCTCTGTGCCTTTATACTCACACACAACTCTCAAGTTTGATGACAATATATACCTTCCAGATCAGTGCCACTCTTGGCACCCGCATGGGCCCCACAATTGCAATATTTTTTGGCTGACCTGGAACAACGCGTTCTCAGCTCTCGTCACTCATGCCCCTCTCTACCTCGCTACATTTATTGACAGGCTTCATCATCTGGACCCAGGGAAGGAGACTCTAGAAAAGTCCACCACGATTTCAACAACTTCCACCCATCACCTCAGCTGGACCAATCTCACGGGTCCACTTCTAGACACCACGGTGCAAAATAGCGATGCGTCCATTAACTCACTCTATATCGAAACCTACCGACCGCTACGCCTCCTTCTTGCCTCCAGCTTCCATCCCGGGCACATCACATATCCATGTCTACAGCCAAGCACTGAGGTACAAACCGCATCTGCCTAACCTCACGACGAGAGACCAATACTACAAAATCTCACAAAGCATCTCTAAACTACAATACCCGCACGAGGAAATTAGGAAACAGATCAACGAGCCAGACGTGTACCCAGAGCCTCCGACTGCAAGACAAACCAAAAAGAAAACCAACGGACTCCAGCTGGCATCACATACAGCCCCAGCTAAAACCTCAACGCATCATCGGATCTACAACCATCTGGACAATATTCCACACTTTCACAGGTCTGGTGGCAGGCCTTTCTCACCCACAGAAACCTGCCCAACCTGAAAACGTTTCTCACCAGCAACTGCACACCCCACATAGTAACTCACTCCAGGAACCAATCCATGCAAACAAACCTCGATTGCCAACCTCTGCCCACATATCTACCACCAGCGACCCCTCATAGGACCTAACCATCAGCCACACCATCACTGGTTCAGTCACCTGCACGTCACATGTAATATACGCATCATTATCCAGCATGCCCCTCTCTATGTACTATCGGCCAACTGACAGTCACTACGGAAAAGGATAAATGGACACAAATCAGATACAGGAATGCAAATACAAAACCTGTAGGAGAGAGCACATTCAACCTCCCTGGCCACACTATGAGCAGACCTTAAGGTGGCTATCTGCAGCCAAAAAAAACTCAGGCCAGCTGCAAAGACGAAACTGCTGAGCTTCAGTTCATCGGCAAATTTGACACCATTCAGCTCTGCGCTAAAAAAGACTTGTGAATGCTTTGCCATTAAAGAACCAGTTTCTCTCCTTGGTTTTCACATCTCTACTGCTGAACAGGGCCTCACCCTCCCTGACTGAAGTGAATCCACAAGCTTTTTAACCCTCGTTTTTTTGCCTGGTTCTGATCTCTAGCTTGTGCTAGCATATATATACCTGCCCCTGGAAATTTCCACTACCTGCGTCTGACGAAGTGGGTATTCACCCACGAAAGCTCACGCTCCAAAACCTCTGTTAGTCTATAAGGTGCCACAGGATTCTCTGCTGCTTTCACAGCCAGTAGACTGCTTTCTTAAAATCAAAATATTGTTTATTTTACCAGTGGGGAAAAAGCATTTTGAGAAATGGGCCTGCATGTAAACTGTTTGTTTTAAAATCCATCTTACCTAAAGCTTTGCCATCCTGTGATGGTGGCCTGGGCATCCCAAGCTTCTTCAGACACTCCAGTAGGTGCCTGTCTCAGTCTGAACAGTTCCCCAACAATTACCTCCTCTCTGTACAGACAGAGCCCATGTAACCCAGTAAAAGGCCCTTTGTTCTTGTCCGTTCCTGGCCTTCTGGACCAAACCAGTCCAGTGAATTCAGAAGGAGGTTAAGCCAAATTCCAAGGTAGCAATGGCTCTATCATTGTCCTGTAATGACCTCAAGTGTTTGCTGTGGGGTGCCTTATCAGGAGCACTGTTTCCCTTCCTGCTTGTGTTCCCAATAGCTCTGTTGATTTAACCCAATACAGTCCTACAGTAAACATCACAATATTTAACCCATTATAATCATATAGCAAACATCTCAATAACCAAGTGAATATACTGTATTCATAAATGGCTATACAGCAGCTCCACATCTGTCATATACCCAGCCTGGCAAATTGGTGCTTTTGGGGAGTGACTGGAGAGCTTATTTGCTCCATTTGTTTTCATGGGCTCCAGGAGCTAGTGACAGGATCGAACATCCAGCCAACGCCTGCTATTTTCTTGGAGGTGTTTCTGAGCAGCTCATCTGGCAAACACTGACTTGAAAACAATGAGAACTATACAAGCGTCCCATAGGGATCAGCACTTGTCTCTCTTTTGCCCCTCTTTGCATGCTTAATGCTGGAGAAGCTACACTGAAGAGTTCATTAGCAGGTGAATGAATGCAGCCAGTTTGTTCCTAATCTCATTTGCTGGCACAGTTTGATGTCTGTTTGGAGGAAGAAAACTTCATCTTTCTCTAAACAAGTGTGTGCCAGCTGGAGGAGTAATGGTCTGGCCAAGATCCACTCTGACAAATAAGTACATTCAAGCGCCCAAGCTAACAGGTTCCCTCCTTGTTGCAAGCCTAAAACAAAATCAATGGTTTAAGCTCTTTTTTTATTTTATTTTTTAAAAAGATGTCTTGGAACAGAAAAAATCCACTGAACAATTTGTTCTATGCCTGAGAATTATCAAGTTTCTCATTACGGGCATGTACTGTTTTTACTTCACCACGTTACATGGTAGCAAATTAGCCTTTGCAACAAATGACTTGAATAATTCCATAGCTATTAAACTCATCTTAAATGAAGACGATTTCCAAAAAGTTATAGATGAGATTTTAAATGTCTCACTGAAACACGCAGCTGGCAAAATCTTCCATCATGCAAGGGAAATACTATAAAAAACACTTACACATTAATATAAAACTGGAGGTTCAAAAGGTGTTTAGGGGCTTGGAAATGTCTGGGAAAGGGTTTTCAAAAGGGAGATCTCTCCAAAGCAATTGGATATGTCCAATTAATATTAAGCAAAGCATCTCATTTTGTACCAAAAATCCAAATATATGTAATACACAATAGTCAGGATCCAGTTGCAGGCCAGGTTTAAGGATGAGCTGAAGACAAAGGGACAGATTCTCACCTCTACCAAGTGCAGGAGAGTAGAGGGAGAAGGAAAGAGAAGCCACCGTTCCACTCCCTAATCTTGGACTAGCTTGGGACCAAAATGGTGCTTTCAGCATAATTAAGAACACCCCAAAACCTGCTCTAAATTATGCCAGCTACATTAGTCCTACATTAGAGACTGCTGCACCAGCCCAGGATCAGCAGGAGCACTTAGTGCTGTACTTGCCTCTTTGTCCCCTAGATGGAGGGCAAATTGGAAGTGGGTAGCATACAGTTGACCACTCTTCACCACCCAAGGATTCTCTTTTGTGTCTCTTTAGGGCAGCTTCCTAGCTGCTTTGCGCTGCTGAGGCACAAAGGAACAGTGTAGAAAGAGCACCAATTACCACTGCATTGGCTAGACTTGTTCAGTGCAGGATTAATGACACGGAGATAATATTCTGACACTTTAGCTGCACTAGAGCTCATGCCCATTGATACCACTGATGGAGCTACACCAATGGTGGGAACAGAAGGAGATTTCCTGATTAAAATGTTAGCGAACACAAGTCTAAAGGAAATGATACAAAATGTTAACAACAACTCAGACTTGATATCAATGTTTGCTGACAAAAGGGGAGAAATGTACACCTTTCCCCTGTTTTTAACTAATCTATTTAAATTCTTATATTTATGCCTATCACCAGAATATTTTAGACCTCCAAAAAATTTAAATTTCAACAATAATTAATCTTTCCCAGCAGGTAGAAGTTGGAGTTTTACTAGAAATGACTTAAATCACTGCTAACTCTAGTATACTGATCGGGCAGTAAGCAGTCAGTTGACTGAAATATTAGTAAACAGGAATCTGATGAAACAACTGTTCTAAGTGAAAGAATTAGGGTGCAGCACACAGCATTTATAGAAAGGTGTTAGTCATGCTTTGGAAATCAAACAACATTTTTGGAACTAGAAGGAGACGGGGAGGGCAGGCTTCAAACAACTTCCTACAGAGCAACTGCTTAGTGTCTATTGCAAGGATTCGAACTTCCTTGTCCATGTGAACCCTGTCAACCCAGTTACAGGTTGCTACTGGTCAGGTGATCTTGAGCTATACACAGAAGTTAATATTGAAGGTTACCCCGAGTTGTCCCTGTAGAAATAGAAAACAATGCAGCCTCTTGCTCTCTCTCTCTTTGACGGGAAAACAAAGAGAGATGACATGATGTGACCTATCTCTGATCCCTTGTAAACACAAAGGGCGGGTCAGTTTGGAATTTGTATTTTGATTACCACCTCCCTCCTGACTCCTCTTTCATACACCAGGTTTGGAGAACACCCAGGCACTTCCTGCTCAGGGTCATGTTTATGTGCCAGACATCTGATGAAATTTCAGGAATAAATCAGAGATGTGGGTGGAACAGACTGCTCTAGTGTTTCTTGTTTGTTTATGGTCCGTACATTTACAGCTACTACAGAGGAAAGAAATAGTTCAAAGGGGAGTTGAGAAACCGTTTACTTCCCTCCCACCATCCACCCTTTCTATCTGACACATACACTTCTCAATTGCAAATAAATACACGTGGGTAGACTAAAGAAAAGCTCCTAGAAACAGGTAAATTTCATAGTGCCCAGTGCTATGTGAATGATTGCTAGAAAAGCCCCTCTAAAAGTTGCTAAGAGTGTTAAATCATTTCAGAGCACTCTTATTGATCCAACAAGATTAATTCTTCTACAGGCTGTGATCATTATTGCAGTTCACCTCTGAGTATGGTAGGAGTTTTAACTTATTTGCAAGCTTTGTTCCTCTGTTGCAACTACCTCTGTTTCATCATGCTATGAATTCAAAGGGGAAAAATACTAGGAATGGGCACAGACATGGAATGAGTTGAGCAAATGAGTACAATTCCCACATGCTAGCATGAAAGAGTGAACTTGGAGGATGGAAAATGAAGTAAAACTCATTTACAGATAAGCCCACTTTGCAGCCACAATGCAAGTAATTGACAACCAATCTGTTGCTCTCAACACTGGCTAATCATTTATTGAACTCAAGAGTCCAGCTCCAGGCCACCATCCTGTTTTAACACTCTGTCTGGAACTGGTCTTAGTTACCTGAGAACCTCTACCTCCCGGAGACCAGGAGCTCTCAATACGGCTACATTCCACTGGAAAAAGGGAAAGTTTTGACTATAAATGGAAGGCTTATGACCCCAGAAGACATAATTTTAACAGAAGCTGGACTAGAACTATGGAACTAACTGCGAGATGAAATAAGAATAACTACTGAGCTTGCTGCATAGGCAGGGGCGGCTCTAGGTATTTTGCAGCCCCAAGCATGGCAGGCAGGCTGCCTTCGGCAGCTTGCCTGCAGGAGATCCTCCGTCCCACAGATTCAGCGGCATGCCTGCGGGAGGTCCATCAAAGCTGTGGGACCAGCAGACCCTCCAGAGGCATGCCACCAAAGGCAACCTCCCTGCCACCCTCATGGCAACTGGCAGAGTGCCCCCCGTGGCTTGCCGCCTCAGGCACGTGCTTGGCGTGCTGGTGCCTGGAGCCGCCCCTGTGCATAGGCAACTCGATGCAAAACCCACCTTCTCATCAAAGTTTTCCTACAGTAGTGCCTTCTCTCCTTCACTGGTTTATATGCTAGGGGCTGGGGGAACCTCAGCCAAGCCTGCTTCTTTTGGCTAGACTAAAAAGCCATAACAAAAATTCTCTAAGTGCCACTTTCTCCATCACAGCAGCCAGAACAACTGCAGGATACTTTTAGACTTTTTAAATACTAGGCCTGTGTTGTGCAGGTGTCTCTTAGGCTGTAGTTTTTGGTGTTGTCTTGTTTCCTGAGTGGAGACTAGAACTCAGTATGGGAGAAAGGAGATTTAGAGTTGAATTTTTCTTTTTTTCCCTAAACTAGGCTTTAGTACTCTGTTCAGTCTCAGAGACAGAGGGCTGTCGTGTCATTGGGACTCATTCTTTGATGGTCTAGTGAGGGAATAGATCAGAACCTCATGGAATGGGAGACACGGAGGAACTGGAATGAAACTCCCTCCATTCTTCAGATATTATGGTTGAAGATTGGTGTAGATGGCACGTTAACCTTCCATATTGAGGGAAAGAGTCTGTGATGTTGTGGTATAGAGAAGGTGTTGTGTGGGTTGTCCTTTCCTGCTTTTGGTTTAGATAGCCTTGGTAGCCTGCCTTGGAGGTCCTTAGTCAAGTACCTGCATCCATTTGATGATATAAGGAAGACCAAGGAAGTTGAAACAAGTGCTGAACCTCAGGCATATGGAATACCAGGAGATTCGGTTTGAGGGTTTGAGTGTCTCTAGCCTAGTGGTGGTAGAAAAGATCATACAATGTGGGAGAACATTGGGCAGAAGGTCTCAGTCAAGGTCAAGATGTTTAGTGTTAATTCCATTTGCTCAGATGCCTATTTTACAAAAGTATGTAATAACAAAGCATTATTAAAGAGATTTCTGAGCAACCCATGCTTGTTGGATGCAGCTGTAACTCATACACAGCAGGCATATTTACATTTTTACATTCAGTAGGTACAGATTTGTAGTCTCTGGGCCTGATTCTTCTCCTTCTACCTTTGACTCTGTGGCCTGGCGTGATATAATTAATTAACACAGGGAGGGAGGTCTCATTTTTTGAAGGATAGAATTAGGGAATTAAATAGATAATTAGGCTGAAAACAGAATGGTTTTATGAGCTAAATAAGATAAATAAATAGGTAGGTAGGCTAGGACAGAATGTCTGAGTCTGCTAAGATAAGAGGGAGAATACCTGGGGGCCATTTACTAACAATGGACAAGATAAGTTAGGACTGTGGAGGTCGAGCCTGGACAAAGCATGCAGCAGAGGGATTGGTTTCTGCAAAGTAACCAAGCCAATAAAACAGCAGTGGGCAAACTTCAACCCGTGGGACGGATCCGGCTCCTCAGGGTTTTGGATCCGGCTCGCAGGATTGCCCCCAGGGTGCCACGGGACCCGTGCCGCTCTCAGAAGTGGCTGGCACCATGTCCCTGGGGCCCCCAGGTGGGGGGCAGAGGGCTCCGTGTGTTGCCCTCGCCTCCAGGCACCACCCCCCACAGCTCCCATTGGCCAGGAAAGGGGAACCGCGGCCAATGGGAGCTTCAGGAGAGGTACCTGCCTCACTCCTCCTGCACCCCTTCCCTGAGCCCCCTCCTGCACTCCACACCCTCCTGCACCCCAACCCCCTTCCCTGAGCCCCCTCAGACATCCTGAACCCCTCCTCTTCCCCAATCCCTTGCCCTGAGCCCCTTCCTACACACCATACCCCCTCCCACACCCCGCACTCCTGCACCCCACCCCCCTGCCCCAGCTCTGCATACAATTTCCCTACCCAGATATGGCCCTCAGCCCAAAAAGTTTGCCCACCCCTGCAATACAAAAACGTGTGATGCAATGTATAGTAAATGTATATACAGGAACAGGTTTTCTGTGTAACTTTGGATGTGTCATAGGACCCACACGCACCGGCTACACTTCAGTCTGATCAACTCAGCATAGCATTGTTGTTTACCAAATAAAGGAACCTGAGTGATAAAATCAGAAGTCAAACGGAGTTTATTGAATCCCAGAGAACTGGATCAAGTATTGTCCAAGAACTGGACAAGGTGTTCTGGGTCTGCTGAGTGGAGAAGGTTTCGGAGGAAATGCCAACAGAAATGAAAGGAGAATCAGGCCATTCTATTGTAAATCATTTCAATGGGGAGACTTATTACAAGTTTGTCCGAACTATGCTATTTTATTTTTTTCTTTTTGCCCAGAATGTACCTTAAATGTAAAAAATTGTACAACAAACATTTGGTTCACAAAACAGCAATGCTGGTAGTGTTACCAGCCAGATGCTAAATGTGTTAGCAGATGCCTCTCACCTAATTGGATAACTCACTGAACCTGATTCTGATTTACTTACACTGATAAACTCCACTGACTTCAGTAGAGTTACTCCTAATGTACAGGAGTGAGTAAGATCAGAATCAACCTCTTTGTGTAAGTATCCTATAATTTACCAAGTCTTAAACAAGAACTCTCCTCGTTCCTTCCACACAGCATCTTCCCCAGGTAAACCTCCCACTGGATGGCTCTGTAAGATCTGTACTGACCTTGTCTTAGCTGGAAGTTTAATTTCACATATCTTAAATATAGGTAGGAAGGAAACTTATAGCAGGACCTGCTAAGGTGTTTTCCAGTCCATTTGCCCATCTCTGTAGGTGACACTTCCTTCAGTACTGCAAAAGAAATAAATTCAACTTTATCCATCAACAACAGCTACAAAATAACATTAATCACAGGACTGGAACTTGTTATTGATAGCGGTTTCAAGGGATGATATAAGCATCAGATAAATAACAGTTTAATTTGGAGAACTGTGAGGAGTAAACAAGTTTTTACTAGTAATTAGGCCAGCATGAGATGTAAATTACTGTGTGGAGGATGAAGATATTATTTCTATGCAGTGTCAGTATTATGGAGATGTGTCATATCTGAAATACTTCTCTCTGGTGGCAGATAGCCAGAAAGTACCTGTGTTTGTGCTGTTGAAGGCACGTGTCATAATTTATTTTAAAGAGGCTTGGCCAATACGCCCTAATGGATGAATCAGAGAATATCATCATAGTAAGCAGTGATTTTTTTTTTAAATACTGCACTCCAAGAAATTAGTTAATTTTTCTTAAGACTCATATCTTCAAGCCTTTTAACAAGAAAATAATGTTGTCACCAATGAGAAGACAGGAGTCGTATGTGTCTCACTGTTAGCTTCACCAGCCCAGGAAATAAAAATATGAGCTAGCAAATTGCCTGCGCAATTAACTGGACTGTCCAGAAATAGTCAGCTACCCTAAGCCAAGGGAAACTTGAAGTTTGCCAAATTACTTTTTGCACCAACTTTATAAAACAGAATTCCATAGTCAGGCATTCAGGCCTTTCACCTGCTATTTATACTAATAATGAGTAGGCTGGGCCCAAGCAAGAGACCGGTCCAGAATTCAGTGACCTCCTGCCTGACCTGTAGAATGAGCTAACCCAAAACCTGGGGTCCAAACATTCCGACTCTGGTTTAGGGTAGTTTAGAGCTGCATCCAAACTTCTCGGCTGGCACCTTATCTGTAATGGGCTGAAATTTAAATGCTGGATCCTAAAATTTCCAATTGGGGAAATGTTTTGTCTCTCTCTCTTTACACAAGAGAACAATATGAAGAAACTACATAGGCATAGCTGGGTACCAAATAACCATGTTTACTACATTTACACAAATAGGCCAAGCCTAGTTACATATATATTGCTACTGTGGTTGGTTTCAGGTGGCTTCTACATCGTAAAACACAGTGAGCACCATGAGAGGACTCTCAGATTGTTTAAAGGATAGTACTCTATTCCTGGACTTACCAGAAAAGTTTGGATCTTGATTTGGATCTGAACTTTATTGCTCAGGTGCTATATCAAGTGCTTGAAGATAAACCTCTGACCTTTTGAGGCTAAGGATAGAGAAGCTTCCTGGAAAGGATTTCCTGTAAGATTTTTTAGTGCTTCCTGATTCAGCTAGGTTGAAAATACAGCAAATATCCAATTCCTGTGCCTGGAACCAATATGTGGTAATGAAAATTAAAAAAAGCAAAGCCTCAGTCCAACTTTCAAAACCTCAAAAAGGTGTGGATCCAACTCTGATCCAGGGAGAAGTCAGTTCTTACTTTATTCAGACTAATTCATTCATCCTTAATTGACAGTAAGACTTGGACTGAGCCTCTACAGAATGAAAATGTACTACAACCCTGACTCTGCAAATACACATACACATGATCAACTTTACTCATGTGAATTGTACCATTGACTTCAATGGGATGACTCATATGCTTAAAATTAAGTAAGTTCATAGGTGTTTGTAGAATCGGAGCCCAAAATATCCACCACAAGAGAAATCTCTAATATTATGCAGTCACCCTCAATTTTCATTCGGTCCATCAGGAGAGCTAGGTTTAAAGGGTATTCAGTTTCCTTTTTGCATTGGGAATTAAGTATATTCCAGGATATTAAGTATATTCCAGGCAGGAAGACAACCTTCCAAAAGAAAAAAAAAAAATACAGACAGATCCTGCTAGAGAAGAGGGCCTGAGGTGGGATTATGAACACAAAATCTTAATTGAGGAGATGGTCTGTTTGTCCTCCATGAAGAGGTTTCCCTAGATAATTTCACCATTTCCCCCCAATGTATTTAATAAAGAGATTGCGTTTTTAAAAGCCTGGCAAGTCCCTCTTGTATCCAGGCCAGTTCAGAAGTAGAGTGGAGTCAATCTGAAAAAGGTAAACAAGTGAGACTAGGAAACTTTGGGTGTATGTAAATGCTGTAATATGACTAGAACAACAACTGCACAGGGGTTGAGACTTACACACGACTTAGGAAACAGACCTCTTTCAGATTGGAAAAGCTCCACTGGAATGCTGTCTGGTAGCAGGCTGGGGAGGAGTCATTTCCAACCTGCTAACCCAGATGTCTTGACTTCCTCTCCAGCCTTCTTTTTTGTCCCCTGTGTCTCCCTATAATTGAAGGATTATATACAATCAGAGAAATGCCAGCCTTGCCAAGAAAGTGCAGGCTGTTTAATACACATTCTTTGAGTATAAACCAGTCCAGAATTTCTGGAAATTGGTAAGATATTGGAGATTATATATAACAACCAGACCCCACTTATCCTTGGCTACCATGGTCTCAAAATATGCAATACTACCTGTCAGCCTGGTATTTCATGTTAACAAACCAGTAAACATTCTGTTGAAGTTGGCTCAAATGGTTGTCCTAACCACTTGGATAGACACAACCCTAGCCAGCTTCCTACAATCTTTCAGCTCACTGTGGTGCCTTGCAGATAAATGTGGTGGAATGAAAGCCAAAAAAGAAAGGAAGAAAGAAACTAGAGACAGGCTTAACAGGCAAAATTTGGGTCAGGATATGGCTTTTGAATCCCTCACAGTATAGCACCTACCAGCATTTTAGAGTACAAACAAGGATGTTTTAAAGTAGAATACATGGCTATACATTTAGGGTTAGAGTTGGGCAGAGGTGCTTCCAGTTCCTCCTCTTTGGTGTGGGTCAATGTTCCAAAAATACAAATGCCAATTAATCTGTGCCCTGCTGTACCCTCAGCCAATTAATCCTGTCCCCCTAAGCCCCACATCTCAGTCAATTCAGCATCTCTTCAGCCTGCGTCTACTCCTGCCTCCCAGCACACCTCTGCTCCCTCTGCAGTGCCACAGGTTAAGAAGTAGGCAGCATAATAGAGGTCAGAGGATCGTGATGAAAACTGCAGCTCAGACTGCATTTACAAGTCATGTACCGGTGGGTAGTTTGGCTTCTAAATAGTCTTTTGCACATGCAAATACCTGAATTGCACATCCATAACTTCCACTTGTGTTGCTACTTCTTACAATTTTATCATGAGTCTCATCTGACAAAGTGGGTATCCACCCACGAAAGCTCATGCTCCAATACGTCTGTTAGTCTATAAGGTGCCACAGGACTCTGCTGATGATGCTTGATGTTTTTCTTAAAGCTCCAGTTCCTAGGTTATGTGATTATGTAAGAATTTTCAGCTCTCTTTCCTTTTCTCTTTTTTTCTTTAAGGCAAGTTTTTAGCCTTTATGGTTGTGAAGAAAAGCTTGAAAATGTGAAGCCTAAAGGCTTAAAAGCCATAAGGCAAATTAACACACAAGTATTATTTTCAAAACCTAACAACTTTCAACCCCATCTCATGATTTTTGAATGTTTGGGGTTGGCAGTACTGCATTGTACACATTGTTTGCATACAAACCTGAGCCCCTCTTCTGAAAATAGGCTGTATTTTGCCTTCTGAAAGGAGCCCATAAAATGTGACCGATTTTTCCTTAGTATCAATTTGGCCTTGCAGTCTGGAAACCGCTAGTGTTCTATGCATTAAAAGCTTTGTGCAAGTGTGCCTTGGCAATATGAAGTAATTGCCGAAAACAATCCCATCTGTAAAATACACCAATCTGGCTGGCACCAAAATTCTTCTCCTTACATCATGTTCTGACTGATGGAATATGAATCTCAGAAAATAAAGATAGAAAAGATCTATTGGCTCATCTATTCACTCTCCTGTCAGACCAGAATTGTTCTCTGCAATATATTCTCCAGTGCTTGTCAAGTACTTTTATAAAAGCGAAAAAATGGGGCTTCCACCGTTTCCTTGGCAATCCATTACAGTCTCTAACAGATCTCACACTTAGGAAACCTTTCCTAATGTATCCCCTTTGCTCAATTTCACTGGATGACTTCAAGCTATATGTCTTTGGTGCACCCTAAACAACTGTTCTGTATTAAATGTTTTATAAACTGTATATGTCTCAGTCTATTTCCACTCCCAGTCTGCCAGTCCCTCTTGTTGCTGTGTCTCCTCTTGTCAGATGACTCAGCAAAGAAGCACACCCGTGCAAGGTGACAGGTGGCAATGTTTAGGGACTCTTTAGAAGTTTCAAAAGGGTTGTAAAAGTATACATTGGAGAAGACAATGGAGAGGAGAGGAGGAAAATAAATGCACAGGGCCAGACTATGGCTAGCCCCTACAGAGATATGCAAGGAATGAGGGCAGATGCAAGCAGTTTTGTCTTGTCTTTGTGTTCCCATTAGTAAATTGATATGGTACTTGGATATCATGGTGAAGGGCACAGTACAAGAACCTAGATCAAAAGACAGAGTGAGAGAGATCAAATAGTCTCTTCCCTTCCCCATTGTCTTGCATGCCCATGCAAGGCTCAGCAGCAATGGCAGTTCTTGTGCACACCTGAGCACAACTTCTGCTTATGGGTAGTGCCGGTAGCCACCTCAACAGGAGGAAGGCGGGACAGAGAGAAGGTGGGATGATGCCACCCGCAGAGCCCCACAGAGTTGAGCATACACATACTGTATTAAGAGATAGAACAATAAGTTCACTCCCCTTAAGTACCAAAGTGCTCCAACAGGCACTGCAACTCAGGAAGGCTATTCCAGACATGATGTTGTACATCTAAGGTACAAGTGAGCCCTTTTTTAAAAGAGAAACTCTCTCTCAAGAAGTGCTGAACCTAATGGGATTTGTTCTAAAGATGCTAACAAGGATGGTACTTACAAACACAAAACTATAAGTCATACTTCCTGACCTCTGGATGAAAGGCTTCCCCCGGCTATTCTAAATCTCCATGTCATGAAAATTGAAAGCATTCTCTAGTTTGACAGAGCTTAATAGATTCTTGAAATCTCTGTACATTTGTATGTGTTGTTTATGCATTACACACAGGGATTAAATTCAGCCAGAGCTGTCTGGAGCAGAGCTCTAGTAAATATTTTAAAACCCACAGGGCAGAAGCCCCAAGCCCTGGTGCATCCCACATCAGACTAAAGACCCAAGACCCTCCCTCCCCACAACGGAAGCCCAGAGCCCTGCTGCCCCACAGGGCAGAAGCCCCTAGATCTCTCTCTCACACACACACACACACACGCACGACAGAAGCCCCAAGCCTGCCTCCTGTTCCCTGCAGCACAGCAGCTGAATCCCCAAGCCTACCTCCCCACCCCCAGGGCCTTGGAGTTTTTATAGCATGTTCGGGGAGGGGGGTGGAGCTCTGGGAAATAATCTGTGAATGTAAACCCTAATTACACAAAGAGCCTCACAAGGTTGCCTTTTCATTAGACTTTCTATTACAATTTGCTCTGTTTTTTAGCCTCCAACTGAAGCTGATGTAATAAATATCCATTTTTTATAGCATGCTGATCAGCGATTGCTAAATATGCCAAAAGCCTGACTTAAAAGAGCAGACTTTGGAGTGAGCACAGCGTAAGGCACTTTCTCCTTTTCATCACCCGCCCCCACTCCATCTTTCTCTTCCCCACCCCTTCTTCTACAGAGGTGAGGAGAGCACAGAAACAAGATCTGAAGCATTTGCATGGCTTTTATTTGCCCTGCAGTGACTTCAGCATTTGATTTAGATGAAACCTTCAGATGCCTTCATGCTTTCCTTGATGGAAAATGTCATCTTACCTAGCACAGTAAGGCAAAACAAAAAAAATCCTTTCTACTCCAGTAGTTAACTTCTAAATTGCATGGTGACCTCAGGGGAAGACTCAGGAATTGGTCTGTTGTCTCCTAAAAGGCTCAGATCATATCCCACCCACCAGTGCCAGTCAGTAGGCTGAGTATGAGAAATAAAATGCACTTTGTTGTCACTAACTATATGACTAGAAATCAATGCTGAGTACTCAAAGCATCATTTAAATTGGTTTAACAACATAGAGTGTAGTATCATAGAATCAGAAAAGTAAGAGGGGGAAGAGAGCTATTAGCTCATCTACTCATGTGCTGTACTGTTCCCTACAGTATGTTTTCTAGTGCTCTGTCCATCTGCATTTTAGGTGTTTAGCAATGGGGCTTCTTTCACTTCTGATGAGGCTACAGATGGTTCCAATCCACCATCAGCACCAACTTCTCTGTTAAAGCTCTTATTGCTAGAGATGTGTAGAGGATGGAAATTCCAGTTTGTCAAGGATGTTGAGTTTTTGAAATTTGACTTCATTCCAAATAGGACTGAAACCCCCAAATTTTGAAATTTCACTGCAAAGGAAAAGTCTGGGTGTAGGAAATCATTTGTTAAATTATATAATACAAACTAGAAAAAGAAACAAAAGTCATTTCAAAATGAAAAAAATCAAAACATTTCAATCTGAAAATGTTGAAATGGGATGTGTGGCAAATTGCCGGTACTGTTCTGCTGGGTCTCACACTTTCTCTTCTCTGGGGTAGGTTCAGGGTACTATTGCTTGCCTCTGAACCGGTTCTTAATTACTCCGCTAGTGTTCTTGTAGGAGGGGAGCGGAGAGGGAGGGACCTGGGCCCACCCTCTACTCCAGGTCCCAACCCAGGGGCCCTGAGGATGTGGTGAACTACTTGACACTAGTTGGTCCTTCCCCTGGAGCTTACTTCCCTCTCCACCCTCGCTTGTGAAGTCTTTCTTGCCTCCTTCTACACAAGCTGGTGCCCTTTACTAGGGTTTCTTCTTGACTTTCCAATCCACCACACAACAATCCTCCAAACTTCTCTTCTCTTCTCTTCTCTTCTCTCTGCACTACGCTTAATCAAACCTTTCCTCTATCAACTACCCCACTGTCTACTGAAGCAGGAGGTTTATCACATGACTGAGCAGATGCTTAATTGGAGTCAGGTGCTTAAATGCCTACAGTGTTCTAGTTAATCTAAAGCAAACCTTCCTCCCTTGGCAGGGAATAAGGCCCCCTGCTAACACTCTCATGCTGCCCTCTGGCCATGCTGTATCACAGATGTTTTGACATTATTAGAATTTTTTTTCCAATTTTCTTCTGAAATAACATTCCAACTTCACAAAGCATTTCAGTTTTGGGAGAGCTGTGTATTCCCACAGAACATGGTTCTGTCAAAGTTTCTCTCATATGGTCCAGTCATTACACAAGTGTTTTTTTTTATGTTCTGCCAGATCAATGACTGACCAAAGTATAGGCCAGATCTATTCATATTCAGGTCCTGTTACATGTCTCATATAGCAAAGTATCACCTCCAGTTTAATTCCAGTGTGCTCTTAATGTAAGTTTCAATATACTTCAAATGAATCCTTAGAGTTTCTATGTATGCATAAACCTAAACCTATTGCATGCATATACCTATTTCATTTCTCATGCCATATTCCTTAGCTAGAATAATAGTTAGAGAGAGGAAGGGATATTTTTTTTTCATTCAGTTCTGATGGAGGGGGAAAGGGGAGTGATAGTGTACTTGCAAAAATGTATATAATTCTCATAGTTCCATGGAGGCTCATCACATTTTTAAGCATTAAGCAGCACTTACGTTTTAACAATGATTCGCTGAGGTATTATTGCAGTAACTGTTATAGTTAACAAAAGACCTTAACAAAAGGTCAGTCTTAGTTTAAATTCACATAGTGCTGGCTTGGCAGGTTAGGCTCCAGCTCTTAATTGTTTCTATTTATGATTTTTAAAAAAAAATAACCCAAGCAAAACACACTTTCTAAAAAGCACATAAGGGTATGGTAACATTGAAGGGAAAAACAATAAGGCAAATAGATTTGTCAGTCCCAGTTCAATGCACTACTACAAAAGGTCCTGATTCTGCTAACATCCATGTGCTTAACGTTAAGTAAAATGAGTGATGTCAGGCTCAGGACCCAGCTTTGTGGCCTAATCATGCAAAATTCTGCTAAGTGCTGCCAGCCCCCAATACAGCGACTCAGATACATTTTGTCCTGAAATGCTTTACAGACAAAAATAACACAAGAAAGCAGGCAGAGTATGGTTTAAACTACAGAAAGTGATGTGTTAAGATGTTACAGGACTAAAGCTTTGTCTACACTATAGACCTTTCAGTGGCACAGCTGTATCACTGAAGCTGCATCACTGTAACGTCTCCCATGTAGCAACTCTATTCTGTCGGGAGAGCGCTCTCCAGCTGGCATAATTAAACTATCCCTCACGAGCAGAAGTAGCTATGTCAGTGGGAGAGCGTCTCTCGCCAACATAATGCTGTCTACACCAGAACTTTTGTAGGCGAAACTTTTGTTGGTCAGGGGAATGCAGCGGGTTTCACACCCAGGGCCAACAAAAGTTTTACTGACAAAAGTGCTAGTGTAGACAAGGCCTAAATTTTAAATCTAGCTTCCAAGCTGTGCCCATAAGATTTGCACATACAAACATTGCTCAAGTAAAATAGATAACTGCATACAATTACAAATGCTATGAGCATTACTTGTTTGTATTTTGGTAATGCTAAAATGTGGGATATCCTACCTCCCATCCACCCACACACACACACACAAAGGAAAATGCAGTCCTTGCCCTGAAGAGCTTGTAATCTAAGAAGATAAGCAACATATGAAGAGTGAAAGAGAGGGACGCAATCAAAATACATAGTTTTGTATACATAGTTGTACGCATTGTTAATATATTTTGGAAGTATATACAGTATGTCCATTAGTACCAGCAAATAAAGGTTTTACATAGAGACACATTTTGGGGCATGATGGAGGCAATATAAGATGGTTTGGAAAATGTGGCCTTATATACTGTATGATGAATAAATAACAAGCAGCTAGTCGTCAGACAAAGAGCACAGTGAATTCAGTTTCAAAATACTCAACCCCTCAACAAATGTGGATTTTGTTCACTTAAAAACTGGTTTTCATTTAAAAAAAGCAATCAAAGAACACTAAAGAAACTAAAATCATGACCAGAAGGAGTTTGCTGCTTGTTGTTACTTTCACCCTGGCATTGCTTTCATCGGTGTTCAGAGTACCAGCCTGATTTCATTTTCAAGTTGTTAAATTATTACTTGCCTCAGAGAGCTGCAGTGGGGAAAGAATTCTGACATTTGCACAACTACAGTGAAGCAGTGAGATAAATGTCCTAAGCATTCAAGCCATTTGTTGACGTATTTCTGAAGTACTGTCAAGGGGATTTGAAGTTCCTTGATCCAGTCCAACATCTGAAAGCTGCCATGGTATTCTGCAGACCCAGCAGCACGGCCTCACACAGCAACATGGTCATACTACATGCCTATAGCATATTTTTAATTTTTTGAAAATACAAACTTTGGACTTTTGTAATGAAATGGTAATTGAAACTGGGCTGGTGTAGGAGGGGGAACAATTTAATCCAAAATACTAATTTAGTCCTTTGTGGCAAATTCTAATTGTTGAATTATCAGGAAAAGGCAGGGGGGTTTTCTGTGTAATGTGGTAAATGACATAGTGTTATCAGATTTCCTTAGCAGCCTACAGCTGAGATTTATTTGTGAGCAGGCAGGAAAAGTTCCCAGCCTTTCTCAAATACATATTTTATCTGTGGGAGACAAGCTAAATTTTGGCGTGTTGGTCAGAATTATTCTAGCTCACCTGAGGATCTCTCTAGAAAATCAGTCTAGAATGGTTGCTGTTAAAAGACCTGATTCCTCAGGTGTAACAACACTTACTTCAATGGCATTGCCCCTGACTTGTATAAAGAAGACTCAGGGCCAAACAGTCAACATCAACTCTCATTTCCTATACAGGGGTATGAGAGTTACTGCAAACCTTTCCTGCTCTAAGGATGAAGAACTACTGTGGTGTTCCACACACCATATTCACTTGGGTGACTTCAATAAATGAAAAAAAATATTAAGTGCCAAATTCTGGGTCAGACTGAAATATTCTTCCTTACATTGAATAGTACCTTAATTTGCAAGTAGTCCCATTGATTTCAGTGGGCTTCTGCATGGAGTAAGTTCCTTCTCAGTGTGAGTAATGGCATCACAATTTGGCCTTCTGTAAAGTCAGTGAACGACATTTTTTTCTTGCTAATGTAAACCTGGAGTGAATCCACTGACTACAGTTAATTTACTATGGATTTAGATCTGTGTAACTGAGATCAGGTTCTGGCTCAACGTGTTTATTAAAAACATATTAAAAATATAGGGGGGAAAGAATATAGTGGGGAAAAAATATAGTGGGGAAAAAAAAGATAAACAACCAAAAAAACATTATGTCCCACATGGACCTTTCTAGTGTGGGGGGGTCTTTTAACTTTAAATTTCCTGGCTTTTAGATGTTCACGTTTGTGCTTCCAAAAGGAGATTGTAAAGCACTTTTTTTTCCTCTCTCAGGATATTGATACGAATTTCCAAGCCTAGGGCCACCTCACTGAAGATGTTTGTGCTGGAAATATATAAAATGAATCTCAAACTTTAAATTACAAAATGGGCTATTTTTAATATATTAAATAGTGTCAGTTTCCACACAATTGTCACTAGTATTTTATTAACCTTCTCATTGAAAACACTGTTAAAATTGTCTAGTTTTGCAACATTTGAAATACAGGGCCTGATTCCCTCTCACTTACACTTGTGTAAATCAGGAAAACTGCACTGAAGTGCGTGGAGCTACAGAGCCTACAACTGGTGTGAGAAGGAATCAGATCTATGGAGTATATACTAGTCCTCTTTCTCCATTCCATGGCACCAGTGTTACCCCAGTATAATATTGCTGAAGTCAGTGTTGTTATACCAGTATAAAACTGGTATCACGGATTTGAGAATTGACCTTTCTGTCTTGTAAGGTATGTTTTATAGCTGTGTGGGTCCATTTTATGAAATTTTATAACATGTGCAATTTATCTTATTCCAGAGGGGCAATGCTGCATATTCAGCTCCTTGAATGGAAGAGTGATGGGAGTTGCACCTCCAGATGGAGATACTCCACTGACCACTGACCTCTGAGCAGAAATAAGAGATCATGATGACAGCTGCCAAATGAGATAGAAGGGTTGTTTACAATGGGAAAGATCTAGAAAATGAGGCTGTTTGCCACAGTCTAAACCCAAACTCCGACCTCTTTGTTGAACCTTAATTGATGTCATGCACTTGCCATATGTGATACTTTGATATCTGAAGGAAATATGGAAGTGCAAGCTTTTTCCAAGCTTATTTATTCAAAAACTGCAAATGAAATACCTTGGGACTGATTTGCGCTCTCACCATTTTTATGTTAGTGTACCTCCCTTGAACCCAATGAAGGTACTCCTGCTTTACATCAGTGTGAGAGACGACAAGTCCAGAATCTCCTGAAAGGTTTTGTATGATACATTGTTGCCATCCTCTGTGATAAATATGATACTGAGCCATTAAATAGTATAGCTAATTTGTCATCTCCAATTAGTACCTTACCATAGCAGCTCAACACTAAACTTCCCGTACATTGCACATAAAAAACAATAATTTTTTTTCATTTATCCCACATGCCTTGCACTTAGAAAATAAAATAGGCTGTAATGCTTTAAATTAAGGTTTCCATTTACACATTTAGGGCCCAGTCTTGTGCCATTGAAGTTAATGGGAATATGGTGATTGACTTCAGCAGAGCAAGGGCAGCCCCTCAATATATTAATAAATATATATGGATCTTGCATACCAATTAATTATTCAAACATATTTATTAAGGATTAATATGTAAGGATGAAGTTCTGTCCACAGGGGCAACTCTAGACATTTCGCCACCCCAAGCACAGCGGCATGCCGCGGGGGGCGGTCTGCCGGTCGCCGGTCCCGCGGCTCCAGTGGACCTTCCGCAGGCGTGCCTGTGGAGGGTCCACTGGTCCCACGGCTTTGGTGGAGCCGTGGGACCAGCGGACCCTCCGCAGGCATGCTACCGAAGGCACCCTGCCTGCCGCCCTCCCAGCGCCTGCAGAGCGCCCCCCGCAGCTTGCAGCCCCAAGCACGCGCTTGGCGTGCTGGGGCCTGGAGCTGCCCTTGTCTGTCCAAATAACTCTTGTGAACTTTGAGAGCCATATTTTAAAGAAAAGGAGGCCTAAGGTCTATCACAGTTGAATACCTATAAGTGCACATTTAGTTACTGTGACTGTGCATTTAGATCAGCTATTACATTACTTGCACATGCTATCGTATGAACTGTGCATTCCAAATCAGTATCGATGACAATATCTGGCTACTGGTATTCACTTACACTAGTTTTCTGAACAACTTACACCCACATATAACCCATTTATTTATCTGGCCCAGAGACTTCTATGAAATTCCACCCATTTACTTCAAGCTAAATTTGGACCTTAAAGTATTGTTTTTCATCAGCAAATATTAGGTCTAATAGAGAAAAATTATATGCTCTGTCCATTTGACGGTATAGCATGATGGCTTCTGTGACATTTCCTCCTACAAGGGTGGTGGTTTCAGAATTATGCTGAAAAGCTTTAACAGCAAAAGCTAAACAAAAAATTAACACAGAAATTAAACAGGGGACCTGACACTTGAGTCCTAGTCCAAAGTCCATGGAAGTCAATGGAAGGATTCCCACTGACTTCAGAGGGCTTTGGATCAGGGCCTTTTACCTATCAGCTTGCACTTAGGGCTAGTCTACATGCAGATATTTACCAGCAGAACTAGTTGTGTATAATTGTACTGCTAAAGTTATACCACTACTGTAACGACAGCGGTATAACTATACCAGTATCATTATGGCAGTAAATTTCATCATGTAGACAAGCCCTTAATCTACTAAAATGACTAGTAGAAATAGTATAAATTCACCTTATTTTTCGAGCCACATTTCTTTACTTCTGCATTTGCATTTTACAAATTCACCTTATTTTTCGAGCCACATTTCTTTACTTCTGTATTTGCATTTTACAAATTCACCTTATTTTTTGAGCCACATTTCTTTACTTCTGCATTTGCATTTAGATTTATGAAGAGGGAAAATCAGTTTACTCTCTGTATGTTAGTGAAATATTCCTGTATAACAGCCCAAGTGGGATAGAGGTCATTTTTTTTTAACTATATGGTATTGTATCCTTTTCTTTTCTTTTTTCTTTTCATTTATATCAAGTCATTTTAACAACTTATACAAAGTGTATGATAGTATGATGTAACTCAGAACATAGGTATGCAAATAATGATACTATATTTTTCCTCTTTACCTCCCAAAAGACAGACAGACAAAGACACACACACACACAAAAAACGACAATCTCTTGATTAGCTAAGGCTTGTGGGGGGAAGGGAAGAAAGAATTGGCAAATTCCCTATTTCTACTAATTAAACGTAATCACAGCTGACGATCAACTGTTGCCCTGGGCATTTACAAAGTCTGTTTGAAAGGCCCAATTCAAGATAAAATCAAAGTACAAACAGTACTGAAAGGCATCCAGATAAAGTGGGCACCATTGGAATATTAAAATATAACATCAATCTTCTGACACAAATCAATTAATTTCTTATTTGGCCAGTTCTTGCCTTGGTGAAAACCCCTGTTCAATACCCATTCATCTACTTTGCCTTTACTCAGTCATTTGCTCCTTTCTCCATAGCCAGCAATAAACTCTGGAGGTGGAACAATACACTCTTTCACTGAAAGAGAATTAAATAAAACCCCTTTCACTGGAAGTCTTTTTCTTTTGGTGTCTCTTTTCCTGTAATAATGAGAGCTGGCTGTCTAGGCACTTGAAAAAGAAAAAAAAGAAAGAAAGAATAAAGAAGCAGTATGAAAGTTATAATGATCAAAGAGGTCAAACTTTTCTTAGCAAATGTCATGTATGTAAAATTGGGCATTCAAGGCGCTAGATACTCAGCCGGTATAAACTGGTGTACAGGGAGCTACACCAGTTTACACCAGCTGACTATCTGGCTGTTTGAATATGTTAGAGATCAGACACAAACTCCTTATAGACTGTTAGGCCCAGTTAAGGAAGTACCTCTGTGTGGGTGACTCATGCACCCTTGATGTGCCTTGCTGACAGTTTGCGCAAAGAAGTCTGTTGCTGCAGAGGCACTTGCGGGATCAAAGTCTTAGGAGATGAAGATTGCACTATATATGGCATGTCATTAAAAAAGTAATTTTCGCTAGGCATGTAATAATGGCTTAGATTTGACCTAGGCCTCTGATGTTAATGACATCTATATAATGCGTGAGGAAGACAAAGGAAGTACTTTTGTTTAGTACAACTGCTAGATTTTGATAATTTAAGTGGATAAACACAATGGTTAAAATCCTCAAACGGGTGCTGTGTAGGCATCAAGCTGCCCAGAGCTCTGCAGCCTGGCTTAGCTCCTTGCAGTGCTATTCTATTTACATTGATATGGGACTTATGTGTCCCCCTTTGCTGTGGGGTCTACACAGCTATGTTGGTAAAATATCACACCCCAAGCCCAACATAACTATGCTGATAAAACTTTTAAGCGTTGACCAAGACTAAGACTCAATTTCCCTGTGTTCTCTCATCTCACACAACCCCTTCCCCCAGCCAACTTTACATTCTCAGGACGCTATCCTGCTAATTGCTGGAATTAAATGGGCTTTGTGGGTGGATGGGGGTGGGGGGAAAAGTCTGCCCATAAGGAGCAACTTGTAGTATTGGGGGGGGGGGTTCTTTCCTTTTTTTTTCTTTTTTTCCTTTTTTCCCTGTGGAGTATCACAGGCTGAATGATGATTTCCATAAGCATTCCTGGAACATTTTTATAGATTCACTGCATGCAGTCTAGATTTTAATTGCAAGTGGTGAAGCTGAATAGTACATTCCATCCACTATCCCAAAAGAATTTTTCTTCAGAGTTTTGTAGGTTTTGATTTTTAAAATATGTTGTTGTTCCTCTGAGCCTTTTAAAAATGCTTGCATTTTAAAAACAACTTTGTCCTAGACTGTCTCCAGGAGTTTGTTTAAAAGCGAATTTCTTTTGTCACTACATCTTTTTGTCATTAGAGATATATGTTCTCATTTACCACACAGACCCGAATCTATGATCAGCAGCTCCTTCAAAGTGCTAATACTCAGCTCCTCATAGGAAGTATTCAGCACCTTGACGGACTGGTGAGGGTAATTTGGGGAAAAGCTTCATGTATAGTTCATCAAACTAGGAGTGGATGAATGGACACCATGGGAATAAATGAGATATAAATTCATAAATTAAATTGACTCCTTTTGCCTAATTTGAAACTACTCAAGCATCACAGGTTTGGAAATTTGGCTCAGATTTGAACACCACTACATTCACATTCTGTTTAAGGAATAATTTTGAGGGAGGGAGAAGAGGGGAAAACATTCTAAAGAAAAAAGAGATGCATCATATTGTAGATGATGCAGGTGGTGATGCCTATAGTTAAGGTTGCCCAAGACTTTCCATTTCACCCTGCTTTCAATGGCTTTTAATTTCACCCAATATAAACAATTCAGGCATCTTTGGCTAGCAGTTACTCTTTTGTCTGAAATGGTAGAAGAGTTTGCTGTGGATCTAAATATTACAACCCTGGTGATGACCCATGAATAGGGAGACAGGATGGTTCCACATGATGAAATTTTGGGGTTTTTTTTCATTTTTTCAAAATTTTAGGAAATTTATATCCTCCCCTCTAATCTGACCACAAATAAACAAACAAAACCACCCAAATAAATGTAAGTTAAAAGAACTTTAATGTTGCAGAGTCAAGCATTCAAAAGTTAGGAAATATCAGAATTAAGGTTGCCAATGCAAAATTTCCTGTGGGGAAAAAAATAGAATGTGATCATGTAAATAAAGTTTGTGTATGCACGAAGGCGCTGAATTAAGGTTGCACCAACAACCTGAGTTCTGGCATTTCCTAACATTTAAGTCCAAAGCTTTACAGCCTTAGCGTACCTTTAACACTGTTTTTCATTTGGGGGGGGGGGTTTGACTTGGGCAGGTGCAATATATTCACAGCAGGGCACCTACTTCTGTCAGTCTTGCTTGTGTGGTATGTGAAAAGCACAGTCTTCTCTTTGAAAAACATTTACTTCAGAAAAAAGAATGAGGAGTACTTGTGGCACCTTAGAGACTAACAAATTTATTTGAGCATAAGCTTTCGTGGGCTAAAACCCACTTCATCGGATGCATGCAGTGGAAAATACAGTAGATATATATACGCAGAGAACATGAAAAAATGGGTGTTGCCATACCAACTGTAACAAGAGTAATTAATTAAGGTGAGCTATTATCAGCAGGAGGAAAAAAAACTTCAGATACATGCATAAAAAACATGGATGTTCAAAATAGTCTGACACCGTTGCACAAAAAGATAGAAGATAATGTTTTCACTCCTCTTAGCCAGAAGGCCAACACTACAGTAACAACTCCAATTAGTTTGCAAAATCTTAAAGTACATGAGGCTTACCCATTATTAAAGTCTGGCCAAAAGTTAAGGTAATGTTGATTGCAGATGTTAAACTAATGATTCCTTTTCTAATCTTTGAAAATCATTACAGAACCCCCTTTCCCTGTTCTCTTTTCCAACAAATATATTTATTTTATTGCACAATTTTTACACAGAATACCAAGCCACTTTGCTGATATCCAGGGCTAGGGTCTCCAGTATTAGAACCTCAGCTCTTAAGATTTTTATTTAATTAGTTAGCACAGTAGAATTTTGCTAATCTATAATTTGCTAAACTACACAATATAATTGTCACAAAATTAGGTGGTCTTTTCTCTCCTCTAAGCAGAGACAGATACCAGGTGTATGCTAGAAACTTTTGACAATATAATAATGTCATTTAAAGGTATGATTTTTTTAATGGAATTTTTATACCAGCAAAAAGTTCGAATGTAGATGCAGTTATATTCAGCCAAAATGCTCTTTAGCTGGTATAAAGTTTCCCTTCACTACAGGGGTTTGCTAATATAGGTACAAGTATATCTATACTGACAAGCCCTTTCTAGTGTAGACAAGACATTAGCACCAAATACTGTGGCGAGATCCCATATTATAAAAATGTCATAGTGTTTTATACAACATAATACATTGTACTCACTATTATACCCTGAAGTATTATCTTAATCAGACACTGTTAACTTTTGTTTTGTTTTAATTAACTGAGGTACTGCCAGTTACAACCCTGTTTCCAATAGCTAAACTAAAATCAAACATTAAGATTACAAATTATTCCTACTGATCAAGGGAAAGAAAGAACCACGGAAGGAAAACATACACACAAATGGCACTTTATCACTGTTACTGGGTCTAAAATATAAAGCTCATCCTCTACAAACTTTGGAAAGCTTTTAAAACAAGCAAACCCCGAAAGGTCAAAGTGTCTGAATGCCACCACAGTAATTATGTCATTTGTCACTGCACTGGGAATGCGTGTTGTAACAGCTGGTTGACTTCAGGCAATACTGTACACAATCAGCCTTCTTCAAAGATAACCTTTTAATCTCATGAGGCTGACTTTTTGCAGTATGAAATAGCTTAAAATCAGACTCAAAACAGACTTTCAGTGGGTAAAACCAGTTGCAACCTTCTTTAAAAATCGACAGTTACTTCATCCTCCAAAATGGTAAACTGATACCATCATAATGTTTTGTCTATGTTTAATGACGGCAACACACACACAAAAAAACTAAAACTGTATCTATGTTGTCTGCAAATATATACTCAGGCTCTGAGTCTCCCAGTAAAAAATAAGTGGCAGAAACACTGAGAACAGAAGACATAAAGCATGAATATTAGAAAGTCAATGTAACCTAAAAATAGAAGAGAGAAATATCAGGTGAAATCTTGGCCCTATTAAAGTCAACGATACCAGGATTTCACCCTTTGTCTTGATATGAAGTCAGCTAAATATAACAGCATAAGCAGAAATGTGATTTCATGATGCAACAGGGGTAGCCAATGAATTCCCCTCTCTTCAGCAGTTTTGAGCTTGTCTTGGCACCAACAGTACACAAAATAATGATTTCCTGTGAGCAAACCCACAATCTTGAATAAAACCTACCCAAAGCCACTGGTAACCAACAGACTTGGCAACAGCACTTATAACAAGCATGACTAGTTTTGCACTTGAAATAAGCAAACACCCCACGCAAAAGGGATATGGAAGCCAGAAATGTGGAAAGCTTTCCATCATTCTCCTTGACAAAACAGAACTTTAAAAAATAGACCATGTACAGACAATTCCGGCTCCTTGTTTTCAGTTGCACAGTCACCGGCACCACTATGCTGCTTAAGGATGTGATGTATTTATTTATTTTCCTGACATAGCTATAGTTTAATTTCAGTCGTGTAGTTTCTAAATATAGCCTCTAGGGTATCCTTTCTAGGCTGATGACTATCACCTTTATGTTTTCTTTGATTCTTCCAGTGACTCAAATAACTCCAACCTCTCTTCATTCTTTGATTCTCCACCCCCCACTTGCTCTGGCCCAGAAACATTTTCTGGTGGAAACCTTAATCTGCCTCTGCCCATGTGCTGCAATGGAGATATCCCCTATGGAATTTGTCTCAATAGCACAGAGGATGCACAGCTTTCCTGCATAGCCTCCCTGCTTCCCAGTGACCCACTCCCATGCAGGGGAGAATTAGAGGGCTTAATTCTCCTTTCACATACACTTAGCTTTACACCATTGTCACTACATTGACTTCAATGGCTTCACTCCTCACTTATAATGTTATTAAGTTAAAAAAACACCTGTTAAAAATGACAAGGACATTAAGGTTGCAAAGTCAAGAACTCATCATTTAGAAAATTCCAGAATTAAGGTTGGCTTTGCAACCATAAGTCACTTCCTTGTGCATATGCATTATGATATAATCTTTAATTACATAATTGCAAGTTTGGCCAAGTTATTAGCAACTGAAAATGGGCTGATAATGGAAAGAGTTAGAACATAAGAACATAAGAACGGTTGTACCGGGTCAGACCAAAGGCCCATCTAGCCCAGTATCTGTCTACCGACAGTGGCCAATGCCAGGTGCCCCAGAGGGAGTGACCCTAACAAGCAATGATAAAGTGATCTCTCTTCTGCCATCCATCTCTATCCTCTGACAAACAGAGGCTAGGGACACCATTCCTTACCCATCCTGGCTAACAGCCATTTATAGACTTCATCACCATGAATTTATCCAGTTTTCTTTTAAACGCTGTTATAGTCCTAGCCTTCACAACCTTCTCAGGTAAGGAGTTCCACAAATTGACTGTGTGCTGCGTGAAGAAGAACTTCCTTTTATTTGTTTTAAACCTGCTGCCTATTTGTTTTAAACCTTAACTATAGGCATCATTACAGCTCCACCTAGAATAAATGATAGGAAAATCAGGACTCATCACATGATTCTACTGCCTCTGGGCTTTGTGGATCAGTAGGTAGGAGGACTGAGCTTTAACTCTGAGAGCATTTCCATTTCCAAAGCTAAAATTATTAGTCTTAGAAAAAGTTCTCACAAATATAATTTCAGCTTCTTGGTTAAATTTTTAGACATAAATTTCTCTTTTGCCATCAAAGTCAGAAATCATGGAGTTATCCCATTTTCAGACTTTCTCTTTACTTTGTATACTTATGAGATTTATAAATAATCACTGTAATACACATTATTGGCTTTGTCTTGGCAGAAACCCATCTCTTTGGAAGAGACCATTACACCATTAGGTGTAAGTCCATTGTGCCTTTTAAATGTTCAAGTGACAGATCAGCTGGATGCAGTGGAAGAGTTATTGGGTCCTGATGAATCAGACTGAGCTGTTCAGCTTCCCCCAAAAGATAAGTCAGAACTGAACTGGGGGAACATGTCACATCCAGAAGAGAAGGGTAGATACCAGAGCAGAGAAGTGGGCCTTTAATTACCCGTTGAAAATTGCACATTTATGGGCAAGTAACAGGCCAATGGGCCTCCAGAAGAGAAAGCGTTAGGTGGGACAACTGGGGCATATCGATACAGAGGGGTTATGGAGTAGAGATCATATTGTTGAGCTTGGGGGTGGTATACGGTGGGGCTCACCAGTTTAGTTAAATCTGATAAGCTTCAGAGACGTATTCCAACTGTATCTAACTTTAGAACCTCTTCTGTTTCCAGATAATTAGTCTTATGATGAGAAGGTCTACTAGAATCAAATGTAAGTCTATGGACAGAAAGTTAACAGGAGTGATGTTAACCAAGAAAACACAACACAAGAAGCTGTGCAAAAAGTTCAAAAATGAATTAAGGAAATAAAATGAAGTTCAGTCAATGAAAGATAAAAAGGATAAAAAGAAGGTGTAAATAAAAATGCTAAACAGAATTCAAGAAGAAGCAAAGAAAGACAAGTACAGTACACTTGCCTGAAGAGTAAATACCAGCTTTTTTCTACTGATAACACAAAAGTATATTTTGTTTTGTTTGGCTTTTGGGATGTTTATTTCACAAGAAAATGAATTGGCTTTGTCAGCCTGAACAATACAAAGCATGCAAAAGGGGTATTGTTGAGCCATGGCAGATCTGGCCTAAACTTTCCTGGGGGTTACTGGACCGGTTTAAGAGAGCATCAGTAATTTAAGTTAGTATTGCAAGACGTGGTCCTAGCTTACAAAGAAGATTCTCTCTGTACTTCAGGCTGCTACAGTGGCTTTTGACCTCTGGATTACAGAGCAGTCAAATTTACCTCATAGTACAATAACTATGCTGTCAGTTCACTGAAGATCAGGATAGTATAGTGATCCAACATCATCAAAAGCCATATTTGGAAGGGCAAATTTTCTGAAGATTGTCTGGAAATAGATTTGGTGAGTGTATGTAGAGTGGCACGGATTGGTTGGGCTAATGTTTCATTGTAAGGAGTAGCATAGTACATACAGAAGAAGTGTTTTCTTGTGGTTAGGACACATAGCAGGGCATCAAGATCCCTGGGTTCTCTTCCTGACCTTACCACTGACATGTTGGCTACCTTTGGGGAGGTGATTTAGATCAAAATGTTCAAGACTGGGTAACTGTTAGGTAAATGAATCCATATTTAGGCACTTAAATAAAAGTGATCTCTTTTCAGAGGTTTGGAACAGAATTCCTACTTCCACTGCCCGAGGCCCGGGGGATATCTGTAGGTAACTGGTTTTTCTCCCTTGTAATAGGCATGTTTATTAAAGAAGTATTAAAACAAAATATATAAACTAATGAATAGTGAAATGACTATATAATTAGCTCTCAATGAAAAGGTCACTAATGCAGTTGCTACTTTTTGATAATTTGAGATTAGAATACACCAAATGCAGTGGAATATACAGTGTTAGTACAAAGTGTCTGGCAATACTCTCTTTTAAATCTGCACCATATATTACATACCTTCACTGCCTCATATTGATGCCCAAATAAATGTTATTATTTCTTATTTTTATAAAGGAAATTCAATATTGTTTTTCTTGTATGAAGAATCAAAAAGGCAAAACTGGTCCAGTGCTATGAATTTATAATGGAGTCTGTCAAATATCTGGAGGAGGCCAGGAGAATACAAAGGAACAAAGAAATCTTATAAATGATGAGAGATGGAGGGGAAGAAAAAAGTGATGTTTCTCTAGGCTTGTCCCTTTGGAGTGAAATAAGGAAACTGCCTGACCTGGTTTTCTAATTTTACATATTCATCATCTGTCACACTGTATTTTGGAAAAAAGAACAGGAGTACTTGTGGCACCTTAGAGACTAACAAATTTATTTGTTAGTTTCTAAGGTGCCACAAGTACTCCTGTTCTTTTTGCTAATACAGACTAACACAACTGCTATTCTAAAACTGTATTTTGGGAAGCTTTGTGGAAGCTCTTTTTAAAAAATATCTTATCTCTGAAAATGTAATGTGACTGATATTCTTAGAAGTTGTAAATTTGTTTACAATCAGGGCTTAAAGTAGGGTGGGTCACATGGGGTTATCGACTAACCAAAACAGATAGGGTCCTCTGAGGTGGGTCTGAAATAAACTTCTTATGTGTGAAGGAATATTGTAAATGTTTTAAACACACTGCTGTCATGGTTTTAGGGACAGAAAAGTGGTCTTGGAGTCAGGAGATGATCTTTTTTAGAGGGACCGAGAACCCAAAATTCCAGCTGAAGTTATGAGGAGCCAGAGCTATTGAGAGTCTCTGGAAAGCAGGCTGCAAGACAGCTTAGCTCTATTCCTGGCTGTGCTATTGGTCTGCTGTGGGACCTTGAACAAATATCAAGGACCATGGCTCTTAAACACTGGTCCATAGGGCTTTTAGGTATTAGTACATTCCAACCCACCACCCAGTGCACTGCTAACAATTGTCAAAAGAGGAGCTGAACTCTGACTGAGGACTCCAGTCCTGGGATCTGATTGGCAGAATGATTGGGGTCCTGATTGGCTCCTAGCTTCTATTTAAACCAAGCATAGAAAAAGGAAGCTGTCCATGCCATTGGGTCCTCTCCAATTTGAACTGCTTCCCCCTCTCGTGCTCCTCTGGTAACATGACCCTACCTGCCTCTCAGATTGCCCTCTGGCCTGTCTTGGATTCTGAACTCCTGGTATCTGATCCAGCCTGACTCCTAGTCTGACAACTAGATCAGACTGCCCATGTCCCAGTCCTGACAGCAAATCACTAAAGCCAAACTTTTTACTTCTATTTTTGTCTCTCATTTTTTAGATGCTGAATTTGAAACATCTTGAAGGTAACTAGTTTTCCAAGGATGGGTGCTGAGAACTTTCTGAAACCAACACCTTCAAAAACCAACACCTTCTGAAAATCAACACCTCAGGTAGGGCATCTCAGTTTTTGGGTGCCTAAAGTTGCCAGTTACTTCTGAAAATGTGATCTTAATCTGTGTCTCAGTTTCTGCTGTATACAATGGGGATAATAATGCTTACTCACCATTGTAAAGAGCAATATACAAGTGCTAAATATTAAAATTTTGTTATGAACTAGTTAGATTCCATCACTCTGTAATGACAGACATGGAACTTCTCTGCAACCATATTAAGTTATGCTTACATTTGTAACAAGTTTTACCATACTATGCCATGCATATAGTAAATTAAAATGCTAATATTACATATTTCAAATGGCACATTCAATTAAACAAACTCAGTTCAATAAATAGACTCTTCGTTATATCTTGTAAGTCTTAACATTTTAATTTTAAAAAATGTGTGGGTGGTTTGTACTATTAACTCCTGTGCTGAACAACTTTAGTATCGGTGCTTTTGAAGGTGACGTCCTCTGTACAATATAAGACAAATTTTCAGTTGGCTTTAATGATTCAGGAAAAACTTGTCAGCATAAAAACCTAGGTTTGTAGAGGGAAATCATGAGAGTGCATGTGCAACAGGGAGGCTTTTTTTCCCCTTAATCTAACTTGCACGCACAAATTTTGCAGGTATAATTATAGGTTCCTCGTTGAAAATTTGGCCCCAAGTGTACAATTTATTTTTAAACAAGCTATGCCAAAGTATAGTCTCCATTCATTATAAAAGTGTGATTAAGATTAATGGAGCGTATGAGGTGAAAAGTACACGCCACTTCTTTCCCTTTCCCAGTTAGCTAGAGTCAGGTCTCTGGATCAATCTTTTCCAGGCTTGCCAGTCTAATGTTCGCTTTATATGTATTCTGCCTTCCATACACAGTCAATCTGCTGTTTTCTTGGCCATTCTCTTGTCTCTGCCTGAAAACTCTAGTCTCAAATGCCTCCCAAACAGGATTCCCTTCATCCATCCTTTGTAGATGGCCATACCATCTCAGCCTTATCTCACTGCTCGCTGATACTACAGACCGTGGTCTCACTCCTGTCAAATGCTTTCTCCAAATCAAGGAAAGCCCAATTATTCTTGATGTTTCCCTTCAGCTTATTTTCCACCAAATGTCTAGCAATGAACATATCATCTGTTATATTTTTTCCGTTTTTAAAACTAAGCTGCTCTTTTCCTAAAATGGCCTTCACTGTTCAGTGAATGCAACTATTTATAATTCTCTCTAACAGTCTCATGCTGTGAAACAGCATCTTAATTCCTCAGTACTTCGAACAGTCATGTGTGTCACCTTTTTGTTCATATAGCAGTACTAGCATGGACTTTCTTTATTGTCTTGGGATTTTCTTCTCTTTCCAATCTCTGCACAGGACTCACATGAGCCAGTGTATTCCAACCTCTTTCAAGGATTTGATCATTTCCACTGTGCCTTCATCTGGATCTGCTGTGTTTGCAGGTGCCATCTTCAGCAGTACAGTCTTGATGTCTGCATCTGATAAGTCAAAGCAAATTTTGTGTCACATTCGCTTTATGTTTTCTTGATTTAGCTCATGTAACATTAGTTTGTTTTTTTTCCTGGGTCAGGCTTATGTGAGTTGCTGTGTACCCTCAAGTCCCACTGAAGTCCATCTAGTAACAACTGATCATCAGTAATAATCAACATTTCACC
Organism: Chelonoidis abingdonii; assembly: GCF_003597395.2. Taxonomy (NCBI): domain Eukaryota; kingdom Metazoa; phylum Chordata; order Testudines; family Testudinidae; genus Chelonoidis; species Chelonoidis abingdonii. Next base: position 99,542,967 of record NC_133774.1, on the reverse strand, counting down.
CTCTGCAGATGGCCAGCACAAGGCCTAAGAACCATTTAAATGTCATTTTAAGGGAAATTCTGAGAACTTCAGTGGGATGTAAAATTTTGCATAGGCCTTGGTCTGACCCTCTGCACAGGGTATGAGTTTCACCCTTAGTTACTGGGCCTGATCCAAGGCCTGCTCAAGTCCGTGGAAGACTTTTCATTGACTTCAGTGGGCTTTTGAGAAGGCTTACTATGGACTTTTAAAAAAACTCACTGTGTAGAGTTTTCTTCTTGTGAAAGAACTGACACATAATTCTGAACTGTCTTTAAAACTCTGGTCTTTTTAAAGATCCCAGTCTGTGTGTAAAATAAAAATTAAAAATACATTTGCTTCAGTATATCTAAAGCTCTGGTACCCCATTCCTCAGAACTTTGCCAGTCTTGCATGAGCTTCCACAGTGCAGACTATGCAAGGCTATATCATACATTCCTCTCAGGGTTCGTTCACTCCAAATTCGCTTACCTTATTTCTCTCAAGACATTTATGATAAGTTGGTTTTGATCTAGTACTGTAGTGCATACACAGTGAGCATACAGCAACATAACTGAAGGTAGAAGCATAACCATGGGCTGTGGGGAAATGGAGGTGACATTTTATTTAGTTTGGTGAATTGATCAAGCATCCCTTTAACCCCTCCCTGCTTCAGAGAAAATAGCAAAATAAAATTGCCCTGAAAACTCCTGTGAATAAATGTCCCCACCCTCACCCGACCTTCACAGTGATATTAACAGATAATTGGCAGTGTCTGACCAAATATTTCCATCTTTGTGGCGGGCAAAAACATAACCTATGTATCCAAATTAGCTCAAGAAATTTCCCATTTCTGAAATGATGGGAAGGCTTCCAATTCTGAATATAATCCCTTCTGAATCCATGATTCATTGCATATGCAGAAATCTAAATAATTGCAGTGACCTTATGGAATTATTCTTTACATCACATAAACTCTAACTTTGGTCAACCAAGAGCAATTCATATTTTGAAATCCTATCTCAGTCAGAAAGGATAAACTTACTAACACAGTGAGCCAAAACTGTGTTCTCACCTATACCTATGTAACTCCACTGGGGTCAGTGTGCTCACACAGGTATAACTGAATGCAGAATTTGGCCACGTGACTGTGTTAGAAGAATCAAAAGTATATCGTATTAAAAAATAACATGCATTGCAGATTATTCACACCTGCTTTCATAAAATACTGTCATCTATTTACCTCTATCTTTTTACCTGCTTATCAGTCAATAGCAAAATCCATTCCTTAAATGTTTCCTGCCTTCTGAATGAATGAAAACATGTTCATTATTTCTGTCGGATCAGGGACGAGGTTGGTAATGAACTAGGCTTCCATGTCTGGATATGTGGCTTGTAGATATTTGTCCATCAAATATCCGTTGAAGGTCTTTGCTCAGAAGACACTCAGAAATAAAAGAGAAAGTCAGAGCAGGAAAAAGAAGGTGGGTCTCCTCACAGGACAACTATGTGGGGAAGCTCTGGCAGTGTCTCCCCAATGAGTTAGCATATGACTTTTATTTAAATGTTTCTAAAAGTGTTTAAAAATTACAAAAAATACAATATAATTAGTCTGGACAATAAAAAAAAACAGATTTTGAGCAAGGCTAGAAACTAAACTGGGAGATCAGTGGAAACAAAATGGCTAGCTCTGCAGTTTTCTCAGGGGAAGCATTGAGAAGATGATATATGGGCTGAGAAAGGGGAGTAATCTAGCATGTGACAAGCTGTGGACAATACATGCATGGACTGTAATTTGTTAGCACTTTAGCACAGGATTTTCAAAAGCACTCAGTGCAGTCATAATTCTGCTCCCATTGCATCAGTGAGAATTGTACTGTTAATTCCAATGGAGTGGAGTCAGACCAATACTATGTGCTTTTGCCAGAGCTGTATGGGCCTGATAGTTTCTTGCACAATAATTCTACACTGGTGTAACACCAGTGATTCCCGTGGAGCTATTACTAATTTGCACAGATGTAAATGAGAGCAGAATCAAGAAATCTAATAAAAGCAGGGGGGGAAATCTTTAAGATTTTCACTTACTGTTTGTTTTCATGCTTTAAAATGTAGTTCAATCAATTCAAAAATATTTCAAAAAGGTGCTGGTGGCAGTAGGGCCACAAGGATACTAAAAACCAATTTGAGCTAAAACTGTCGTGTAGCCTTGGGCACGGCTTTAGCAGTGTGTCTCCTGCCTTTGAAGTATTTCAAATGAATACTCTCAGAGCAAAGAAACCACTCAGAAATAAATAGTAAGTTGATTTAAAAGATATCTTATACGACTGGTAAATGATCTTAGGTTGAAATTCAAAAGAGGGTTAGGTGGTACTGAAGTGGTGCATAGGCCTTGTACTGGGCCCTGCACAGAGGGGAAATTCACCTTTTGTAAGGGGTGGTTCTCACATCTACTTCAAAGGCAAGAGAAACTGGACTAAATTCTGTGTTCCACTCTGGCACCTCAATTTACAATTGAGTTAGTTACTCCTGTTTCTCACCCATGTGCTAGAGAGGAGAATCAGGTCCTCTGCCTAGAAAGAATTTTTTATAGTTGTAAATGCACATCTTCACATCAGAAATACCTGCGTTCAACTAGAGAACAGAACAATACCGTGATCTAAGTGTTCAAACAAAACTCACTAATAGATCTTGAATTTCAAATATTTACAATACATTGCTCGTGAATGGTCAGCTGCCCAAGGCTTATACATTGAAGCTATTCAGTGAATAGTTTTGAATGGTAAATAAGCTTGAAAATCCAGTTTCATGACAGCATTCACCAACAGACTTTAAGATGAAATAGGATCCTAAAGTACAATGTAATGACATTTTTAATTTCTCTCATCAATATAATGAAAAATGTCTTCAATACATTGTCCATACTGTTTCCCCTGCTTTTTCATAAGAGAAGGAAGAATGGCCTTGTGATTAAGATGTGATGAGGAGCTTGGAGTTCTGGGATCTATTTCCAATTCTTCTACAGCCTGCTTTGTGGTCTTGAGCAAGTCCATTAACTTCTCTTTCCTTCACTTTCTCTTCTCTGTTAAACAGGGATAATAATACTCATTTACTTCAGAGGGGTGTTGTGAAAATGAACTTCATTCATGTTGTCTTGTTGTGTTGATTTATTGTGATTTCATTGTTATATGAGGAAGGATTATATGGTTATGTGATATATCTGTGCAGATATACACTTACGACAGCCAGATGGTTCATAAATGTTTTTGGCCACTTAATTTTTTTTTATCCATTCCATTTATAACACCATTTATAAACCCAAGAAGCACAGTCCTGTTCCCATTAATGGCAGTGGTGATACCTCCTTTGACTTCAGCAGGAGCAAGACCTAGCAGAGTAGAATATTGGATTCTTGAGTTCTGATGTTCTCACTCCATCAAACCCTGGTTAGAGTAGGATTTTGTTTGAACATGACAAATATGGGTTGTGTGAATGAAACTCCTAGATCCTAACATATGTGCTTTCTGATGAATAAACAGGGCAAAGGTCACAGCTGTTCAGCAGGCAAAAGAAGACAAATGGGAGAAAACCAAACAATCTCTTATTGTTCATATCTCAGTTCCTTTTTCATTCATTTTCCATAATAGTTACAATTGTAAGCACCGAAAAAAAATACATATGTTTCACTTACCTTGAAAGTGCAGTAAAAGCAGATAAGGACAACTGAAGTTATTTCTAACAATTATTCATTCAAATCCGAATACAGATGAATGGTTCAATGAAATACATAAGGGTTTGTGACAGAAAGAAAATATTAACAGACATCAGGAAATGTGCTGAGGATTGATCTTGCACCCACTGTCATCAAAATCAAAACTCCTGTTGACTTCAATTGGAGCAGAAGCAGGCCTAAATTTGTTTGTTTGATTCATTATTTTAAAATTTAAGTGTGACCTCTTCCCTCACCAAAAAATCACTGACAGATAAATTCATGGAGGATAGGTCCATCAGTAGCTATTAGCCAGGATGGGCCGGGATGGTGTCCCTATCCTCTGTTTGCCAGAATCTGGGAATGGGCGATCACTTGATGATTACCTGTTCTATTGATTCTCTCTGGGGCACCTGGCATTGGCTACTGTCGGAAAACAAGATACTGGGCTAGATGGACCTTTGGTCTGACCCAGTATGGCCGTTCTTATGTTCTTAATCAAGATAGTGTAAAACAACATGAAAAGGCCAAAAAAGTAATTTCAGAAAAAGTCATAATTAAAAGTGGTTTTAAAAGTGAAAAACAAATCATTAAAAATGTCAGGGTTGTTCACTTTTCACCAGATTTGAAACTGACCCGTTTTTCATGGATTTTTTAAAAAGTTTTATTGAGATTTATATTAAAATCATTATCAAAATGGTTATCAAAAATTTTCATTTACTGAGAATTAAGTAATTGGTAAACAAATTTTCTGTAACCATTTCTGTAAAGATTTAAATATCTTGACAATGATTTTGATAAAATTTTGATATAATTTTCACAAAAAGTAAATTTTTAAAAAGCCAACAGTTTTTCATGAATATTTTTGTTTTGTTTTTTTAAATGCTGTTTTGTTGTTTGTTTGAAAAATTTCAATCATTTCTACTCATAATATACCATACATATTGTATACAATGTAGTGCATAATGAATGTTTCAGGAGCCAAGTAGCTAGTTACTGTGCTAGCAACCTTGATGTAGTTTATGCGATGTATAGTAATATTTTTTAAAAATGTGTATTTCAGGCACAGAGCATATTTTATCTGCTCCTGGCCATTGACACAAACTTTGACCAGACTAGGGTACAGGCAGACTATATCCAACCCACACCATATACTAAGAGTCTAGCACAGATCCTGTCAGTAACAGGTTGATGGGGCAACAGTATTACAAGATTTAGAAAGATGCCCAGCCTATTGAGCTGCAGGTTAGGAATTAGTAAAGCATTATTCTCCATCTAGAATTTTATAGAAACTATCTGCCATTCAAAACCATACTGAAGCTGTGGATGCTAAACTAGGATTCAGACTAGTTGTCGCTGGGATCAATATCTTCTGAAACACCTGCAGATACAGCATGGAGTATCAGAGAGGAATCCTTGGCTAGAGCTCACAACAACTAAATGGGAGACAGATAGGAGAATGGAATAAAAGGAGAGAGAGAAAAAACAGACTATCCACAGTAAGTATCCACCAGATTCTGAGAATGAGATTGAATCCAGACAGGGCTGAGATAATAGTGGTACAGTAGGAAAACAAACCAGAAACATTGGCTGGGTTATAACGTCACCCTTAACTGAGATAGTGTGCCCACCAACTGTTTCAAAGATCCACAAAAACAAGGGCTATTCCTGGGTGTTCAGCCATAGCCATGAACACTTTTGCCTTTCTGTGCCTGATGAAGAGTACCATTTCTGTCAGATACAGTCCTTGCTACAATTGCCCATGTGTTTCCCACCTTGAGACTGCTAGATCATTGTAAGATGCTTGGTGCCTTGAGACCACTCAAAACCAGAAATCAGTGCAAAATGTTTAGATGGCTTTTCATGCAGACCACATGATTGCACCATTGCTCTGTAATCTGCACTGGCTACTGGTTACGTACCAAATATATATCAAGGTGTTAATTTTGACATGTAAAGACCTAAATGGGTTTGGAACCTGATTACCCAAGAGACCAGATCTCTCTCCATATGATACTTTACAGATCTGATTAGCAAATATTTTTAAATGAGAGCTTCTTCTGTTCAAATGAGAGGGGACTGGCAACAGGTTATTTTCCATGAAGGCCCATCGACTCTGGACCTTGCTCTATGCCACCAGATCACAGATTTGTTAACCTTCTGACTACACTGCAATGCCCATCTGCTGTCCCAGGATTGTGATATGGTACTTTTGATAGATGATGGAAATTGAATGAGATTATCATCATTATTTATTTCTGGATGATAATGATGTCTAGTTGGCAGCTGGTATCAAGTGGAGTGCCCCAGGGGTCGGTCCTGGGGCCGTTTTTGTTCAACATCTTTATTAATGATCTGGATGATGTGATTAATTGCACCCTCAGCAAGTTCACAGATGACACTAAACTGGGGGGAGAGGTAGATATGCTAGAGGGTAGGGAGAGGGCCCAGAGTGACCTAGACAAATTGGAGGATTGGGCCAAAAGAAATCTGATGCGGTTCAACAAGGACAAGTGCAGAGTCCTACACTTAGGAAGGAAGAATCCCATGCACCACTACAGGCTGGGGACCGACTGGCTAAGCAGCAGTTCTGCAGAAAAGGACCTGGGGATTACAGTGGATAAGAAGCTGGATATGAGTCAGCACTGTGCCAAGAAGGCCAACAGCACATTGCGCTGTATTAGTAGGAGCATTGCCAGCAGATCGAGGGAAGTGATTATTCCCCTCTATTCAGCACTGGTGAGGCCACACCTGGAGTATTCCATCCAGTTTTGGTCCCCCCCACTACAGAAGAGATGTGGATAAATTGGAGAGAGTCCAGCAGAGGGCAACGAAAATGATTAGGGGGCTGGGACACATGATTTACGAGGAGAGGCTGAAGGAACTGGGGTAACTGCATAAGAGAAGAGTTAGGGGGGATTTGATAGCAGCCTTCAACTACCTGAAGTGGGGGTTCCATAGAATGGAGCTAGGCTGTTCTTAGTGGTGGCAGATGACAGAACAAGAAGCAATGGTCTCAAGTAGCAGTGGGGGAGGTCTAGGTTGGATATTAGGAAACACTATTTCACTAGGCGGGTGGGGAAGCATTGGAATGGTTACCTAGGGAGGTGGTGGAATCTCCATCCTTAAAGATTTCTAAGGTCTGGCTTGACAAAGCCTTGGCTGGGATGATTTAGTTGGTGTTGGTCCTGCTTTGAGCAGGGGATTGGACTAGATGACCTCCTGAGGTCTCTTCCAACCATCATCTATGGATTTATGATTCTGTGATTTTGACCCAGGGAATTCCCCAGTGCTAACTGGTAGAGGGCACACCATTACATAACTCACATCAGGCCTCACTCTCTCATTGTCCCAACACACTATTGTCATAATCTGTATCTAAAAGGTATCATGAGGTATCATATGCAAACTGGTAATACACTGGTCACGAATATGTGTGTGATGTATGTCCAGGCGGTGTATAACAATTAGAGATTTGTAATGAAAATATATTCTTAAAAGATGTTTTGCAAGCAGTGTATTCTAGACCAGTGGTTTTCAAACTTTTTTCTGGCGATCTAGTTGAAGAAAACTGTTGATGCCCGTGACCGTTGACAGAGCTGGGGATGAGGGCTTTGGGGTGTGGGAAGGGCTCAGGGCTGGGGCAGAGGGTTGGGGTGCAGGGATTAGGGCTGTGGGGTGCAGTCAGGAATGAGGGGTTCAGGGTGTGGGAGGGAGCTCAAGGCTGGGGTAGGGGATTGGTTCTGGGAGGGGGTCAGGGCTCTGGACTGGGGGTGCAGGCTCTGGGGTGGAGCTGGGGATTGGGATGCAGGGTTGGGGCATAGGCTTACCTCGGGCAGCTCCTGGTCAGCAATGCAGCAGGGATGCTAAGACAGGCTTCCTGCCTGTCCTGGCACCGCAGACCGTGCTGCACCCCAGAAGCAGCCAGCAGCAGGTCCGGCTCCTAGTGGAGGTGCACAAGTGGCTCTGTGTTGCTCTCGCCTGCAGGCACCACTCCCTCAGCTCCCATTGGTCAGTTCCTGGCCTATGGGAGTATGGAGCCAGTGCTCGGGAGTAGGGGCAGTGCGTAGAGGCTTGTGGGCCCCGCTATGCCTAGGAGCCAGACCTGCTGCTGGCCACTTCCAGGGTGCAGCACAGTGTCAGAACAGGTAGGGACTAGCCTGCCTTAGCCAGGCACCACCAGTACTGGGTCACGACCCACAGTTTGAAAACCACTATTCTAGACAAAGGTATATTGTTTTCCTGTGTTTCCAATGTAAATTGAGCCAGGTAACACCTCAGAAGACAACGAGAAGTACATCCGTACAAAAGATAAACAAAGCCATCAAACTAACACAGTGGAGAGAGAAGGCTGCTTAACAATCATGATGGGGGATGCAGCCTACACCCTCAGGAAACATTCTGGGTCCTGAAGCAGACACTACAGAATTTGGGAAATGCAAGCAAAGGCAGAAAGCCATTTTGGCATCCATCACTGGACGGACAAAGGGGCCAGAGCTCTTGTAATCTGAGAAAGACGGATCCTACAGCTAAGGGGGTAGAAGTCTCTGGGAACTGACTATAGGTCAGAAACCTGCTTAGACAAAGATTGAAACTTGCTGAAGTTAAGTTTTAGTCACTAGATAGCACATTTTGTGAATATCCACATTCGACAAAGTGGGTATTTACCCATGAAAGCTCATGCTCCAAAAAGTCTGTTAGTCTATAAGGTGCCCAGGATTCTTTGCTGCTTTTACAGATCCAGACTACCCCTCTGATACTTGACATTTTGTTTTGTTTTACTTGTAACCATAATTTTGTCTTCTATTCTTATGGCCACTTAAGTGTCTGTTCTCTATTAATAAACTCACCTTGTTTTACTACAAAACCATCTCAGTGCTGTGTATTAAACTAAAGGGTGGATCCTCAGTTAAACTAACAGGCCGAAGACTTCATAACTTCTATGAGTATCCAGTGAGAGAGACTGGACATTGCAGGGGAGATGGTTTGGGGGAGACTCAGGATTGGCAGGGTTGTTGGTGTCACCCTGCAAGGAGAAACCAGGCTGGTGAAAGCCAGGGTGAGGCCACTGTGCTGTGAGTAGGCTGCTGGTATCAGGACTCTTGAGCCAAAACTGCACAATACAGGCACCCAGGGCTACAGAGTTGATAGTGACAGAGCCCCTTACTGGTCTGGGTGAACCTCCAAAGCATCACAGTGAAAGTCTTCTGTTTTACATGGTTCTGTCTGGGCAATTCATTTTTGTTACAATTTTTTTAATTGCTGTTGAGCACCTATATGTGCTTTATAAGTTGACATAAATATTTGAAAGAATAGTATAAGAATTAATGTTTTCATTAAACTAAATACAGAAAATATCAATTTCCCTGTGAGCTCTCTTGCATGTTTAATTTTATAATGTTTCTTAGACTAATTCTAGAGAAAATGGCAAAAAAATATTGTTTGATTATAAATGTAATGGGAATAAGATTATGTTTTATCATGACATATTTTACTTTATTTTTTTCTACTAGGCCTTTATGACAAAGTATTTTAAGAATCACTTATTGTAAGTATCATAAAAATGCAATTTATTATTAAGAAAGACAAACAACCTTTCTAGCAGTTTATTACTTCACATTAAATATTTATTAGGAAAAAAATTAGAAGTAGTAAGCACATTTCATTTCAATAATAATGAATAAAAGTATAACTGAAGTTAATTTTTACAAGATAGAACTAGGAATGCTTCTTAAAATTGACATTTGAAGCCTGGACCTTGAGCATTGCAGCACAGATTGTTACTACTTGAACTACAGGACTAATAACATTAGTAGTCAGCAGGAGAAGGCTGTTTTGGGGGTGGAGAGGGGTTTGTGGAATGGCCTGCAGCTAGATCTGGGAAATGGTTGCAAGAAGCTAACCCTGATGTGATTTGCTCCCTCTTCCCTTCCCCATACACCCTGCCTGGGAATTTGGGAAAGCTGCCACCCTGAAGACTGGAGGGAGAGGTAAACTGGACCCTGATGCCATTGCTAGGAGTGCTACAGCTGCTTTGGTAGCTCCCTGTGATCCAAAGCAACATCTGCTTCTGCTGATTTGGTGGTAGCATGAGCCGTCAGCCCAGTCTAGAAACAGTCAGTGATTTCATCAGCGCAGCGGTGCTGGAACAATTTTCATTGTGGGGGTGCTGAGAGTCATTGAACCAAACTGTAAACCCTGTATATAATGGAAACCATTTCAAGACTAGTTGTGGTTTGAGCACTGGCCCGTTAAACCCAGGGTTGTGAGTTCAATCCTTGAGGGGGCAATTTGGGGATTGGTCCTGCTTTGAGCAGGGGGTTGGAGTAGATGATCTCCTGAGGTCCCTTCCAACCCTAATAATCTATGATCCTATAGTTCCAGCACCTATGTATCAGGCTACTAAAAATCCCCTGAGGAACACAAAAGAGGAAAGGGAAATTGTGACTTAAATTTTATTAAGATGATGTTTAAAAAAAAAGTGAACAGTACAGAATTTAAGCATATAAATTTCTGGTTATCAGGGAATAACATACAGATTATGGGAGTATGAAGTTCAGTTTAAGATCGGCTGTCGTAGGGAATACAAAAGGTGCAATATCCCCGATAAGGGGTAAAAGGTTGATGGGTCAAAGTACAGACATTGAGATATGAGGGTATGATGTTCATATAATGGCTATGTTTGGGTGTGGGGTATAATGAGTGGATATGATTATGGATTGACCCTCATTTGGTGAGATTTAACGTTCAGGGAGTTTATGGTTCCAGTTCATATGATCCAATGGAGAAAGTCTCTTGGTCCCTTTCTTGTAGTCGAAGAACAATGTCACACTATACTTCACAGCCACATCTGTATGGAATTATTGCATAGGACAAAGAAAAGGCACATTTAAAGGGAACTCACCCTGCCCTATGGCAAAAGTTGGCTGCAAACAGAGATCTGAGAGCTAGCACTAGGCAAAAACAGGCAAAGCAATTCCTTAACTGCCCAAACAGCTCAAGGAGACCCTGATTTAGTATTGCCACCAAAACATTATTAATCTAAGGTGGACTTTTTAACAAGTGTATCAGTATGCGTTGCATTGGGTTTTTTCCTGTGGTTTGTGGAAATAATGCAATAGGTATTTTTAGGGGATAGGTGTGAGGGGTAAGGAGCTGGCCACCAAAAATATTGCTGCTCAGGCCTCCCCCCGTGGGCTAGCTCTGACTCTGGTGAGAGTTGTTCAAAGGAAGGCCACAACAATCCTTCGCAGGTGAAAATGTGAGGCCACCTAAGCTGAGGAGTCTCGCTGCCATGGCACTCAGATCCACGCTACACAGACAGAGAAGGGGACTGGACAATGCAAGCATGCCTGGCCAAATCCAGTTTAGCTCTAGCTGCCTCCTTCCCGTCATCCCATACCCACTCTTCACCCCATGCACTGAGCACACTCCACCCTTCCCCCCATGGTTGCATCTGCCTCATGCAATGTGCACACACCCCACCCCTCTCCCTTGCCTCCGTCCCATGCATTGTGCAAACCCTGCCCCCTTCCCTTTGCATACTCCGCACCCATCGCTGCCCTGCCCTTTGCACTGTACGTACCCCGCCCCGTAGCTTCCCCATGCACCGTGGAAACCCCTCCTCGCACCGCTGATCCCGCCTCTCCCCCGCAGGGAAGTGACAACTCTGCCCACGGCCCCCAGCATCCTCTCCCTACGGCTTCGGTGACATCACGATAGGCCCCGCCCCTTCCTGCCTCTCCTTCTCTGCCCGCCACAGCCCGCGCGTCAGAGTGATTTCAGAGAGCGCGCGCGGCGGCCGCGGCAGCAACGTCGTCGAAGGTTCAGCCTTCTCCCTCCACGGACCAGCGCGCGGCGGCGGTACCGACCGACACCAGCGCCGGTGCTTCCATCCGGCCCCGGAGCCTCGCGGCGCAGCAGCGCGAGCGGAGCAGCAGGATCCGCCTTCCCCTTCCCCCTCCCCGTGCGGCGCGTCTCTTTCCGCGCTGCTGCAGAAACAAAGGAGAGGAGCGGCGGCGGCGCGAGCTCCTCACCGGGCCGGGACTCGCCCCGCTCCTGCCGGGACAGCCAACCCACCCCTCCCCCGCCGCCTTTGTCTGGCCGCAGCAGAACCGACCACTCGCCCGGAGCCCTCAGCAGCAGCCCCTTCGAGCAGGTCAGTGGCGCCCCGCGGCCTTTGTGTCCCCGCCGGCCGCCCTTCGTGGGGGGGGGAGAGCGCTCGGCCCTTGTATGAGCCAGGCACCCCCACCTGTTCCGGGGAGACGGGCCTACAGCTCCGTAGAGCCCCCGAGCGAAGGGCCCGGCCGGGGGGAGGAGGCAGCGAGTGGGGCCCTCAACAGCCGGGTCCCCGCCGCCGGCCCTGGGGGAGTCCCCGGGGTTCGCGGGCCGCGGCTGCTGGGGAGAACAAAGAGCCGGAAGGGGCTGGGAGGCCGGCGGCGCCGAGCGAGCGGCTGGGCGGCGTGACTCAGGGATTTTGAGAGGGGCTCGAGCAGCGCTTCCCCCGCCTGCCTGGCCCCTGGCGAGTGTCTCCTGGCGCGGGAGGCTGGCGGCGCCCGCCCCTTTCGTTTATTTTTCTGGCTTGACTTAATTTTGCCTTTGTCCATTTCGATCTCTATTCTCCGCATGTCTAGGGAGCGTCTCAGCTCCCCTTTCTAAAGCGCAAAATGGGTCAGCCGGTTTCTGGGGTCTGTCATCTGGAGGAGGATATCAGGGTAAATAAAGATTTAGGTCAGCCAGCCTATTCTGCCCCATCATTGACGCAACTCCCACGGATTTAGTATTGATTTAGGTATAGCTTTGATTTTTCTGTTCTGTCCCCTCACTAAGTCAGTTTTAAAAATGTGAATTTAGCTGGTGTGGATATCGCAGTTTGCTTGTGTCTTGGTCTATAAGGCACTTTTGCATGGAGAACTAAAGTTCATTGCTGCTGTTCTGTGGTATTTTGTTCTGCCCACTCCAGATTCATTGTTAATTATATTATTCAAGTGCCCTTGAGTTTAGCTGTAATTCATAATAAAAATACCTCCTATATAGTCTTTAGCTGCTTACAAATAGTATTTTCCTGCCCTTGTTTAACTTGTGTATCTAGTAGCTATCCAGATCACTGTAATAGAATCACTAGCTGAGCTAATGCAAGTTGCAAAACATAGTTCCTTCTGTAAAAGGAAATAACGGGGAGAACAAGAACCTTAACCTTTTAATCAGTATTTTCCTTCCATCTAAAAAGGAACAACTGTGACATGCAGGCAAATGCTTGTGTTGAAACCACCCACCCAGAAATGCTGAGTACATATGTGTTAGCAGAGGCAGTGCAACAGCAGTCATCTTTTGGGCCTCAGATCATACTCAGCTGTTTTGTCTTTATGCTGTATGTTAAAAATGGTAATGGCTGTTTGAGATGACTAGCCCATGATGCTGCATTTTCTAAGTAGAATTTAAGAATGTCTCCCTCTCTCTTCAGGGAGGAAGCTGTAATCATCTTGTTAATTGGATTTTATATTTCTCCATTACAGTGGATGTATGCTTTGCTGCTTCAGTTCTGTGGGTTGTGTAGGAGTTGGCAACCTTTTGAGATATAAATAGAAACTGATTTCAGAGGCCTCTGTTGAGGAGGTTGTGTGTCTGAGAGTCTTGCTCAGCCTGTCACATTGCAGCCTTGTGACAGGCGGAAGCTAATACATTCACCCATGTGATCTTAGCTTCTGAGAAATAGTAAGAAAAGCAGGCATACATGTGATACTATTATAAGCTGGTTTTCTAAGGGAAAGACAGAACTGAATGTGTGACATTAAGTGGATGACTGCTAAATTATGAAGACCCATCCTAGTTGGCAGCTGCTGATGTGTGACAAGCAAAACACTTCTGTTCTAAAGAGCTTGAAACAGGTTTATGAAACCCATAGTCATTTGAGCTTCCCCATTACGTTAATCCAAAGGTACAAAGAGCATAATTTAGTTTCTGGTTGATAAATACTTATTAATGGATGATGAAGGTATATTTGTCTTTGTGCTGGTGTGTGCTTTTTAAAGGACATGGTTAATCAGGTGATACTTGGACCTAGTGCAAGAAAAATGAAATGGCATAGTTTCTTTAACAATCACTGGAAAATAACAACTTGTCCTTTTTTAATTAGGGGCATATATTTCTAGAAGGGAAAGAATGTGCTGACAGGAGCCATGAAAGTGCTTGTATTTACATTATATCCAAAACAACAATTAAAACCTAAAAATAGATTTAAATAGCATGCGGTAATGTTTACAGCATATTCATTTTTAAGAGGAGCAGGTTGGAGTAATGGGAGACTCATTCATGGATGCTGACGTGTTTAAAATTATTAAAAGGGACATCACTCACATCAAATTAGCACTTCTGTTCTCTGAATATCTAAATTGTAAAGCCTAAAATTATTATAGATTAGAAGAAAATATTTTCTATATTTTTAGTTCATCTGGCAGCTCTTTGTATAGTCCACTGTTTGTGCTGCATAGCTGATTAGTTCCATCTGCATGGGTTCTTAAAATAAATAAAAGAAGTTTTTGTAGAACCACAATTTGGTAGGAAAAGCCTAGGGCAAGTGTCAAAAAGGCAGGTCTTGTATTCAAGGTCTTGAACTAGAGATCTATCAAGTGATGTTACAAACTGAGTGACCTTGTGCAAGTCACCTAATTTATTTGCTTCGATTCCAGATCTATAAAAGGCACGTGTAATTTTTCCATTTTGCCCCTTAGTATGCCTTATCTAGTTTATAAATTTTCTGGACCAGGGATTGTTTCTGTGTATTTACAGTACTTGCTACAGTGGGCCCTAAATCTCCCTTGGAGCCACACAGTCATATGATACTATAGTAGTTGAAACTACGCTGGGGCCTTTCTACAGAAAGGCTTATCACCCTTCGGAGATGCAGACCTTTAATTTACAGAGTGTATGCTTTGGTCCACAGCAAGCACTTTCATATCAACATATGTCTATTGGGTTGCTGTGAACCTTAAACTTGTCTTTTCAAATGTCTGTAATTCACTTTGGATGTTACTGGAGAGGAAGACACTAATATTGAGAGGCTGTTTTGTCAAAATATCTAGCTCTTTTCAAGCTTTTAAAGTTCAGTGTACCCCCAAAGGTGTATTGTTTTAAAACACAATTTTTCTAGTGGCCCAGTCTAATAATTTAATTTGCCCTGGATTTGTAGCAGATCGCTTGATTATACTGTGCTCCTCTTAGCTCTTGGGAGCCAAGGATTCATTGCTATATCAAGTTTTCTACTAAACTTGCATTGCAGTGATAAATCACTAGTGAAGGTGAGGTATTTATTTTGTTAATTTTTGCTATTCATGTTATGCAGAGGTGAGGGCTTTTATTATCCAATGCCAGACATGGGTACCTTGCTATAAATTCTTGAGCCAGAGTATTTTGCTGAACTTACAGACATGAGTAGGCTGTGTAAATGGGTGTCTTTTAGCAACCAAAGGTGTTTCTTGCAAGATTTCTGTTCAAGTTACAAATGCAACTTTTAAAGCACTGAAAAATAAATTCATAGTGTTTCAGAAATGCCCACTGATCCTATATAGGGATGATTCTGCACACATGTTGCTGCCGATTAACATACAGTGTCAGCTTTCGTACACAAGAAGACTACTTACTCTGTTTTGGAAATTACTTCTATAGTTAGAAGTGCATATTGAAATTGACCCACATATCATATAAGTAGTAAAGGCAGTTTATTTCCTGTTTAGTGTGTGGATAAATAGATTATATTAATTTCCAGAATTGATTAGTGTACACAGATTTGGTGTGGCTTATTCAGTGGATCTGACTTCAGTAATAGAAATTAGCCAGAATGAGTGACAGGTGACACATAGGAAATATTGAAATAGTTTTCTGCTAAGATTTTTATAAAGGTATAAAAGTATCAATACTTTCCATTACTGCAACTTTACATAACGCAAATGTAGCCTTTGTTAAGAATGTTGACATCATTTATTTGTAGAAAAAGTAAAGATACTAATGACTGTCTCATACAAACTGTGATCGATTTTGGTGACATGCCAACTTTTAATGCAGTTTTCTGGTTTTATTTACAGCACAGAGATGGCTCAGGAGACAAACCAGACCCCAGGGCCCATGCTGTGTAGTACCGGATGTGGATTTTATGGGAATCCTAGGACAAATGGAATGTGCTCAGTCTGCTACAAAGAACATCTTCAGCGACAGCAGAATAGTGGCAGAATCAGTCCAATGGGTAAACTTTTTTATTGGGAGAGATCATGTCTGAGAAGATGGCAGGAATTGTAGGACAAATGTTGGAGACAGGAACATCTGCAATGGCTATACTGAAAACAAGCAAGGATTTGGGGTGGGGGTTATCAACGAATAAAACTATTATTTTCATTTGTACGTTCTGGACAACACACTGTACATGCTGCACCACCCTAAGTCTCTGCTGAGCACTTGATCCATATATTTAGATGATCACTTTAGTTGTATACCATTGGCATGCAGTTTTAAAGACACAAAGCAATCTAATCAAATTTCAAGTAAATAGATGAGAACAGCTAAACTAATATTATACATAAGCGTGCTTGAGTAGTTGATGATGATTTATATTCTACACATTTACTGAACATTCAAATTTATGTTGCATAGGAACAGTCAGTGGTTCGAACAGTCCTACCTCAGACTCTGCATCAGTTCAGAGAGTAGAAGCTAGCTTAAACTGTGAAGGTGCTGCGGGCAGCGCATCTGACAAATTAAGGTAAGTTGTAGATTACTGTTTTGAGGCTAAACTGAGTTAAATCCATAAAACAGTTAGAGGGTTTATACTTAAAATAATCATGGCCTAGACGAACCAATATCGCCTTATTGTAGTTAGTTTTTTTGGAGGAATAAATAGCTGACAGACTGTGCCTGGTGGAGAGCTATAATTGACCAATGCTTTGTGAACTTGACCGAAGATGTAGTGGTAGCATTTGACAATTCTGATATAAGTGGTACACAATGTTTGGCACTGGAGTGTGGGATATTACAAGAACACTTTCTTGACTCTTAGCTGAACAGCAGTTTGCTACGTAGTTCCTTCAGTCTTCTCGATCAGTATTTCTCAACCTTTTTGATACCAGGGACCGGCTTGCTGCCTTCCTAAACTGTGTCAGGGAGATCTCAGGGACTGATGCTGGTTCATGGACCAGCTGTTGAGAAATATTGTTGTAGAGTGAGTGAAGTAATTATTAAAAGAAGCCTGTTTCATTACTTTCTTTAATATGGTAGAAGCTACCTCTGTAATAGCAAACCAAATAGTTTAATCTGCTGAGAATATTTAAGTAGAGTTTGGACATCACATGCATTTAGTGTAAACTCAAAACTAACATGAATTGCTTTTCTCATTGAATGTAACAGAAATGTGCCTGTTGCTGCCTTGCCCGTAACACAGCAAATGACAGAAATGAGCATTTCAAGAGAGGAAAAAGTAACACCGAAAACAGAGACAACAGAGCCAGGTGTGCCGTCAAATTAACTTTGAATACAACTAGCAGCTTTTAACAGAAGTTGACCGTTCATATTACCGTCTCTTCCCTCACCATTGTAACACTGTCATAGGAAAAATATTAAAAATTGAAGGTGGTGGTTCTGAATATTGGAGTATACATTTGTAGTGCAGAGAAAAATAGCTGGGGCTAAATTTGACAGTTGGACGTGCACACAATTCCCGTGGAAGAATTTGACAAAAGAGCAAGTTTGGTTCTTAAACTTGCAGTTTAAATTTTGAAACCCTTAGAATTGTACACTATGCTTTTAGAATTGTAAGGGAAAAGAACAGAGCTAAAATTACAAGACTAAAATGATAGAAACGTCTGAATCTAGGAGTAGCTTTCTCAAATTTCTGCTGGCTTGTGGACATAAATATGGCTTCTTGTATTCAGCAGTATTAAATAAGGAAATGCAGCTTTCATGAAGGATAAATAATTACTTGAACTTACTAGCTAAACATTTTTTTAAGAGTATATTTCCTTTATAACTCTGTCGCAGGGCTGTGCTCGTAGTTTAATGCATGTGACAGACAAGTCTGTTGAAGGACAGACTGATCAAGCACCTGTGGGTATAATTGATCCATTGTTCTTGAACTGGAGTGAACTTAACAGTTGGGCCATATTATGTTCATAATCCAAGCGGATACTTTAGAAGCTGTACTTTTATGTTGGGAAGGTTGCAGATACCTTACAATAGTATTATTTAAATTAAAGAAAAGTTAGAGCAGGGGTCGGCAACCTTTCAGAAGTGGTGTGCCGAGTCTTCATTTAGTCACTTTAATTTAAGGTTTTGTGCACCAGTAATACATTTAAATGTTCTTTAGAAGGTCTCTCTGTAAGTCTATATATTATATAACTAAACTAATGTTTGTATTGTAAAATAAACAAGGTTTTCAAAATGTTTAAGAAGCTTCATTTAAAATGTTGATCTTACGCTATCAGCCTGCTGCTGGTCTGGGGTTCTGGTCACCTAGGCCAGCAGCGGGCGGAGTGGGGCCTCCGACAGGGAACCCGGCTGGCAAGGGTCTGGCAGCCAGAACCCCAGACTGGCAGCAGGCTGTGCGGGGCCAGTGGCCGGGTCCCCAGACCAGCAGTGGGCTAAGCGGCTCAGCCCACTGACGCTCAGAGGTTCCATCTGCTGGCTCCTGCCAGCCAGGATCCCGGCTGCCGGACCCACTCAACTCACTGTCAGTCTGGGGTCCTGACTCCCGCGTACAGTGGGTACCTACCTTTTCCCTAGTTCTGGTCCATTCTCTTCCTTTCTCTGCACTGAGCTGAGGGTGGGAGTGCACTGAGCACAAGGCCAGGAGCTAGAATGAGGGGGTGGGCTCAGGGTTGGGGCAGGAGGTTTGGGTGTGGGGCACCTACCTGGGCAGCTCCCATTTGGTGCCAGGGGTGCAGGTGGGAATGTGGGATTGGAGTGCAGGAGCTCCTGTTTGGTGCTCAGGGTGGGAGTGGGGATGTGGGGAGGTACAAGAGTCAGGGCTGGGCTTGGGGGGTGGAATCAAGCAGAAGGCTGAATGTTTGTGAGGGGGAGCTCAGGGTAGGGCCCTGGGGGAAGTGCGGGGCTCAGGGCAGAGGGGTGGGGGTGGGGGGCTGGGATGAAGGTG